>NC_092204.1:47474748-47489119 GCF_043381705.1 Parasteatoda tepidariorum | reverse complement strand
TTTTTTTTTTTTTTTTTTTTTTTTTTTTTTTTTTTTTTTTTTTTTTTTTTTTTTTGAAGAAAATGACAAACTCTAGAGAGGGTCTATAACGCCACTGGATTGGAAAATCATAGCTCGCAATAGAACTTTGAGTCGAACATTTTAACTCTTGTTGTTATTGTAGTTCATTTACGTCGCACTAGAGCTGCACAATGGGCTATTGGCGACGGTCTGGGAAACATCCCTGAGGATTATCCGAAGACATGCCATCACAATTTTGATCCTCTGCAAAGGGGATGTCTCCCCTGCTTTGGTAGCCTGAAGACCAGCGTACGAAGTCGAGCACTTTACGGTAGAGCAGTTTAACGAGGACCAATACCGCACACCCTCGGTCCCTACGCAGACTGATCCAAGTGGTCAATATGAAATAGTAGTTTTTATTCTGCCTGCTATAGGGAACGATAAAGAACGTACAGAGAACGATTTTCAATATCAAATCGGTGGTAAAAAATAATTTTAATGAGCCATAAAACATATAATGTCATTTTAAAACATTAGAATGATCCGTCCCCATCTCGATCTACTCACCAAATTCCGAGATTGCTTCTCATTCATCTTTACTTAAAAATCGATATTTCTAAAAAATAAAGAAAAAATATTTGGTTAATGAAATATATTATTATCAAAATTTAATGTAAGAACACTTTATAAACTAGTTTATCGTAACGAAATGGGCGTTAACTTAAATTTGAAAGATAATAAACTAAACTTCCTAAAGAGACTTAAGAAAACAAAATGTGTGACACAATACGAAGTAATTTTACTCGTGATACTATTATTATAACAGTTCCAATTAGAAACGGTATTTATCTTTCTTAAATCCATTTTTTTTTCTTTATATTTTTAATTTTTCTTTTTTTAGTTCTTATTATTTTTATTTTATAATAAATAAATTGCTTGAAATAAAGTACTATTTCTATCTATAATTAATTTGAAACACCAATTTCTTATTTAAGTATGGTCATATTTTTTGAAGTATCAAAAATTTCGTTTGAAAATGTTATTTCACATCCAAAAAAATGTGAATTTAATCTTCAAAACATCATGAAGATGAATTAATTTTAAAATCAAAAGTCGTTTTTTAGAACACTTAATTAAATTTGCTGGTAAAGAATCTGCTATTTTAATAACTGCATTTAAAACTTTAGAATTTTTTTACAGTGGTTTTTATTACTGTAAAATAATTAAAACACAATTTTGTTTTAAGTAATTAAACGAATTTTTTGCCAAAGTGTAATGAATCTGTTACAAGGACTATCTCCTCATTAGAGTCACTCCACACCACATCTTGATCTTAATTTTTTCTCCGTCATTTCGCAGTTGATTTAAAAAATTAGCAACTCCTTCAAACAAACATTATTATTTTTTGTAAATTATAATCAGTTTACTTAGCCGGGAATATATTATAGTCATGATTTATTGGAAATATTCATGCACATATAAGCAGGAGTGTAGAAAATTTTCAGTCCCTAATATTTCCTCAGAACAAAGTCTTTTTTTTTTTTTTTTTTGTAGAAATTTCCTCAAAAATTTTAATATTTTTTCTTTAGTACAATAACTTTTCTTTAAATATTTTTAGAAAGTAAAGTTTACATATGAAAGGAAATTCATTTGATTTTACAAAATTCTTGAACAACCAAGCATATGCTAAGAATTATTAGAAATTAAAATATATTGAAATGATAATAATTTTTTAGTAAATTACAAGTCCCACTCATTAACTTAATTCAAACTACTCAATAAAAAAATTGACATTTAATGTTTCTCAACAAGGAAAAATTTTGTAAAGCGACACATTTTTTATTAATAAAAAATTTTGTAGGAATTTTTTTAAATTTTCCTATGGCTGACTGAATTTTCCTCAAAACCTTCTTCGAATAATTTGACATATTCTGTTAACCTGCATATAATAAGTAATAATAATAAAATTGGGAATAAAAAAAAGTTTTTTTTTTTTAATTTTAATTGGCGATTATTAGCAACCACTTTAGTTTTACTTAATCTAAAAATATAAATCATAATTATAGTACATAATGCAAGTATTATGCATGATTTAATATCTAATAAATTGTCCCCAATGTTAATAAAGAAATTTGTTCCAGGTTTTTTTTGACAGTTGTTATCAGGACATGACAGTTTTTGACTCCTTTATTTTTTGCCAATACGGCTGACCTTTTGGAAAAAAACAGGAATAAAAATTAAAAGAGAAAGATTAAATGTTGTCAGATAAAAATCGTTATGTTGAAATTTTTTAAAATACAAAAGTTGAAAACAGAAATTGTTTTATGATAAAGGTTATAGTTATAATATATATGTAAAGAGGTAAAGGACAACATGTTACCAAAATTTAATTTTTGAAGAGAGCAGTATCTTATAGTATCTAAGTTATTTAGTACCTTTTTTCTAACTGACTAACTTCGCCATTTATTATGACATGACATAGTGCTCTTAGAATCTACAACAAGGACAAGATATCAAATCAATTTTTGGAACAAATGGACTTAGTGTCCTTTACCTCTAATATATATATTCTTAACAAGTAAATTAACTTTGCATTCACTACTTATTATTATTGTGCAGCCCGTGATATGTTAAATTTTTTTCTTCTCAAATATGTTGAATACTTTTAAAATCCAGTATCCTTTTATCTCATTACGTTTAACAAATTAATCAAATTTTGGTTACATAAAATTATAAATTTCATAAACAAAATAATTTCTTATCGACCATAAAGGAAAAAAACAATGATGTATATCAACCACGGGAATTGTTGAGCGAAGCGAACAGAAGGCGGAACTTCATAGTATATTAAAAAGTATCTAAATTTAAAAAAAGTATTATGCAGTGCTGCTACCATGCTGCATGATTTCTGCTACCATGATGAATAGTTACGACAATCAAACTAAGTGTCAAATTTCAAAAAAGATCCTTGAAAAGTTCAAAGTGCACAATTTTGAAAAAGCTTACATTCTAGTTAAATGTGCATGGAAGGAAAAACACAGTTTGTAAGTTTAGTTAACTGCAATGACGTTTATATTCATGATACATTTTTCAAAATCGAGTTTTAAAAAATTTTACTGTCCCGCACTCAAATGAACTTTTTTTTTCCATTGAAAATGCTCAAATCGAATTTCAAATAGATAATAACTATTTGATTAAAATCAAAATTCAATTATAGTTAAGGTATTTTAAAATTGTTAAACTATTTTATAATCTATAAGATCTCATTCTTATTATTAAGGCCCGGATTTTGATGACATTTGCATTTTTTGCATTTTTGGACATTTTTTGTCTTTTAGAGCATTTTTTTAGATTTATAGGGCATTTTTCTTTAAATTTTGGGGCATATTTTGCATTTTAATGCATTTTTTAAAGTTTTTTGTTAATTTTTTCCAATTTTTATTATTTTTTATCAATTTTCATTATTACACTGGCTTCCAAACAATGAAGAAAATCTATAGGATATTAACAGGTGAAGCAAAATCTTTTCAAATTGAAGAAGAATTGTCAGTAAGTGAGACCGTCTTTTTCAAGTACGCACCTATAACATCAGTAGACGTTGAAAGAAGCTTCTGCAGGAATGAAAATTTACTTTCAGACAAGAGACGCTCGTTTACATTTCAAATTATCAAAAAACATTTAATAATCCAATGTAATTCTGATATTTAGTAATATTATGAGATGGAAGTTGTTATATCCATTAAAGTTTCTATACAAAATAAAAATATTTTGGTGTCAATATATTTTCCTTTTTTTGTTATTTTAGGATATAAAACAAATTTTTCAAACTTTAATGAACGTAGAACAAGTATTGAATTGCTTTATATTTTTTAAATGACTCATAATAATTTTAAAGAGCAAAACATTTTTTTAATTCAATATTTTTACTTTATTTAAGGCATTTTTTGCCCAATTTTTGGATTTTTAAGGGCATTAGTTGAGACTTTTTAGGTCATCAAAATCCGGGCTCTACTTATTATCATTTATTTACATAATTTAGTGTCTTGATTGTGTGTGTCTGGATGCCAATTTTTGAGGGAAACAGAAAATTACACAGTTATATCTTAGTTCTCAAAATTTCACATTTGAAAGAAAATTCTTCCATCTTCAAAATGATAATTTTTTGTCTTATATTTTTGAACTTGTTCTATAGTTTTGAGCTTGTCTTAACTTACAAATTTAAATTGATAATGATAGTAGTTTTTTTGTTGGTCTGAATTTTTTAGAATAATTTAATTATAACGGGGGACAAATACCCATCAACTTCTGCAACAATAACACCCTTGTCTGAGTCAGTGCAAACACATATGAAGTACATACTCTATAGTACAATGTAATAGGAATTTAAGATAAAGGAACTGTAAAAGATACAAGGAACAAATCTTTAAGCATCCATATATTAAAAAGCATGACACAAATGAAAAAAAAGATGAGAGATTTAGAATTATGAAACAATACTTCTAAATATTATAAAAGTTTGCAAAAATATATAATAATTTGTTCATCGATAAATTAATGTTGTATTCACAGTAATTATACCAAATAACAAGGTGTAAAATAATAATTATAACTATTAAAATTAGATTTTTAAAGAAAACTTTAATAACGGTAAATATTTAAATCCCGACTTCATATGAACCATAATAAACTAAATTCACAATCTTCAAGAGGAAAAAATGCCTTTTTTAAAATATTTTTTTAGTTATTATTTTATTCTTTTATAAAATTAGAGCTCTATATAAAAGTAACAAATATAGCTATATAACAATATAAAAGTAACTATAGCTATAATAACAAATATAACTATATAAAAGTAATAGTATTGTATTACATTGTTGCTAAGGTAAATATGTCTTATGGTAAAATCTTTGCATTTGAATATTGTAAAAAATGATTTGTAAACCAGTTTGCCATTACCCAAATTATTTTCATCTTTTAATTTCTTTGGCAATAGTGACATAGGGAACAAATGAAAAAAATGGTGAAAATTTCAAGTTATTCATTTATAGAATTTTTAAAATTATATTTTAAATTAGAATATAAGTTTAGATCATTTAAATTAATTCACATGTAAAAAATAAAGATTTCTTGTTTCTTTGGCTCTCTCTGAAGTTACTCAGTTGAAGATTATATATATAGTAGTAAATTATAATAAATAATAATATATTGCTGAAAAATACTTTATAATTCGTACAGCATTAATATTTAAGTTCTATGATAGGATATCATAATTGCATATATTGATAAGGTACATAATGATAATTGTATATATTAACCCTTTCGCGCCTAACGGGACACATACGTTCCAAGCAAATTTCAAAAAAAAAAATTTGGGGACAGAAACGCTTCTCTGTCTAATGGGAGACTTTCCCACCAGTCCTGCCAATATTTTTGAAGGTATTTTCATTCACAGAACATAGATGGCACTACCGTCCATAATGCTCCCTACTCAGTTTATGTTACCAAAATTGTTCAGTTGTAAAAAAAAAAAAACTCGTCGCGAAAGGGTTAATAGATATCATAATTGTATAGATTGACATAAAAAAAATTCTTTACATGAATTCATTATGAAAATATAACTACAATGCATGGAAGATATAGAATAAACACATGTAATAAATTGATTGTTATTTACAAATTTCTATCACTTAAAAAAAAAAAATCTTTAAATTCCAAAAAACAAAAACTTTAATAACTGGATATAAATCACAGATAATACAAATTTTTACAGTACTAAAAAATTGAGGTAATTGTAAACAAGGAAACAAATAACTAAGAATATTTTAAATTAAACATTCTATAAAATCACAAAAATTTATAATTTTTTTTCATAAATATAAAATGCAGACATTCGTTAATATATATATCACAAAAAAAATGATTCAATTAAAAACTAAAGCTTCTAAGATAAATGTGACATGTAATATGACAATAAAGATAAAAAGTCACATGTAAAAAGTCAGAAAGTCAAGCAATCATGGAATTGTCCAGTAAATAAAAAGGAATTGCAAGTTTTCATCTTAAATACAGTAAGTATAATAAATTTATTGTGCAGCAATTTAGTTATATTAAAAAAAAAGCTATAAAGCTCATAGGCGTAGAAATTATAAATATGAAAATTATTAGGTAAAAAAAATAGTCTTTGATACATTATTATAACAATATTCACTAATTTCTGACATATTTTCAATATCAATTGATTAAAATAAGCCTAAGTACCGGCCATGCATTTCGTGTTAGCAACTTAATGATCATACTAATCAGACTTAGCATATATATTATTCTTAAAATTTAAAAGAAAAAATTAATTTCATGATCATCAGGTTTAAAAACTTTTAATTTAGTAAAAAATTACTATCTCCATATAGCAATGAAATAGTTTTGTAATTTTCACCACATTTATATCAACTTGCCTAGGTGTATGTTTGTTCGGGTAGAATTTTATATTCGATTTTAAACTAACTTCCCGACTAGCTACAGACTTCAAATTTGGCACATAGTTCAGAATTGGATGATAATGCATGAAAATGAAGAGTAAAAAGACATACAAAGTAAAATAAAATAAAAGTTAAAGAAAAAAATATTTTCGCATTTATCTTTTGCTGTCGATTCGATTATTTCAAATTTGTGTCACATGTCAATTGAAAAGTTTTGTGTACAGTGAGTGAAAAAATTGAGATTTTGGAAGTGAGTACAAAAAAAATATCAAAATAAAAATAATATTTTTAAAAACCATGTTTTGGTAGTGGAGAATAATAATTAAAAAACAAAAATTTGAAAAACGAAAAACGTGGGGATCATGAAATACATAACAGTACGTATACACTTACACATTTTCTTACTCATACACATGCACAACCACATTCAGATACAATTACAGATATACATACACATATTCTCATGAGTACACACACTAATATAACATTACTGTTATGTATTTCATGCGCCCCATGTTTTTCGCTTTTCAAATTTTTGTTTTTTAATTATTATTCTCCACTAGAAAAACGTGGTTTTTAAAAAGATTATTTTGATTTTTTTTACTGTTGATTAGTTTATTGTAATTTCTAGAAGAACAACAGATAATAATAAAAGAATATTATGGAGAAAGGTACTATTTAAATTTTATGTTAAAAATTCATAATATACAACTATTACCATCATTGCCTGATTTATAGAAAAGCCTGCGAGTGCCTAGTTCCCCCTAAATATTTCGAATTATTTCTTTTAGTGTTTTTCTTTACAAATTGCCCAATCAAATAATGTATTAACAAAAATTTTATTGAATATATAAACTCAAATTTACTAATGTATCATAATTTACTCTCATGTTATAAATAAATTGAAGTCATAAGGAACATAAAGTCATAAGTATAGTCATAATAAGTCATAAATAAACAACAAGTAAATTTGGTTTTAAGTTATGACCAGGGGGCCAGTGACAGTTTTGTGCCTGGGGCCTACTCATTTCTAGGTCAGGCTCTAATTATTATAAATAATTTTTAAAAGACTTATAAAAAATAAATTTCATTTAAAAAAATCAACACACATAATATCTAAAACAACAAAGAGCATATAATACAAAACACTTCATTAACTCTGAACAGTAGGACAGGGGTATACATCGTTCAATATCAAGGTAGTGGAATCAGTGTTGATCCTATGTTTGGATTGGCCTTTTTTTAAGCATCCCAAATTATGGTGTACCCGTGATGTTTTTCGATATAAGGATATCTACATGCGCAACAAAGACAATAGTTCCCGATAAACTTGCTTGCTCAAACGTGAATAAAGAGCAATTCTCCCAATCAGATTTTGATCACTTCGAACTCGCATGAAGAGTATGTTTCTCTGATTGAAAGTGTACAAAGATTACTATAGCAATTATCATTATTTTTATTCATGCTTCTTTGATCAGGACTCAGCAGAGATATACATTCTATTACCACTATAAATCTCAATGTGCGAGCGAATAATCGAGACTTGAAGTGTTATTGAATATGTCAGTTATCGAAACATGTTCTTTTAATTATCTGATTGTTCAGAATCAATTTAGCCATTTATCATTTTTTAAATGCAATTTTGTTAAAATATCCACATCTTTAATTATAGAGAAATATTAATCATTGTTAGAAAATATTAAAAAATAACAATGTTGGTAAAAAAATATTGGAACTTACTATTAATGGAATTTTAATATTTTCTTAATAATCAGTGATTTTTTTTTTTTTTTTACTTTTTAACACATTCATTTTATTTTAATAAATATTGATAGTAATTTACTAAAATGATGTGGATAAGATCCTGAATCAGAAGTTATGTCTGCCTTTTTGCTTCAAGTGTTATTAAGGTTTCATTTTCAATCTTTCTCAATCCATCATTAAAATTTTTTTATTGTTCTGTTTTTCATGCTAAATTTTGATTAAAGACATATTCTGTGGCAAGTGGCTTTTTTTTTAAAAAATTTTTTAATGTATTATATCAATGATGTATCATCATGTTACTGATTTGATTTGTTGATTTTTAAAAAGAAAAAATACAATTTGTTGTTGATAATTAAACAAATTTATCAAATTTTTATTTGTCAAGTAAATCGAGGCTTGAATTTATTGCAAGAATATAATCACCTTATTCAATCAAATGCTCGAAAAAGTGCAAGAATTCAAAATTGCACAATACCAAATTCAACCAATTTATGAAATACCAAATCTAAAACATTAATGTAACGAAACATTGGGATGGGAAAGTGACGATACATCACAATGACATAATCTTAATATCACCCTGTCCTACAGAACAAAACTATATAAAATTTAATAAATGTCAACAACAATACAACATCTAAATATCAACAATAAAAATGCTATAAAACATCCACTTAATGATTATATTGAAAAAATAAAATTTAATATTGCAGTGAATGCATAAGAGAGATAATGGTACAAAGCATAACTAACTCCATAAACTGAAAAGTATTGTATTTCAATGTTTGACCAGTGAACTTCACATGATTTTTAACTTTGTGTTACACATGCAAAAAGAATAATAATAATAAGCAATTAAAAATACAAGTTGTTAATAATATATTAAATCTAATTGAGCTGCAAAGACTTATGTAGTTAAGGCACTGAACTGTAATTGTGAAGAACTGTTGTTTGATACTCAGTGGCGGCTTTAGGCATTCCTAGCTTCAAATCAATGGATACCAGCATATCATACTCAGTGGCTGCTGAAGGCATTCCTAGCTTCAAATCAATGGATACCAGCTTATCATACTCAGTGGCTGCTGAAGGCATTACTAGCTTCAAATCAATGGATATCAGCTTATCTGGGAATTAAAGATGGTCTGTATGCTATGCTGGTCACAATAATGCTATAAGTCACGAAATTGTGGAACCTGAACCTTTTTGAGCCATTGGCCAACAACAGCTTTTGTGGAAATGTTTTTTTTCTTCTTTCTAATCTAATTGCAAGATGCTGAAATATCTTTTTGGCTCTTTAATTTAAAAACAGATGCAGCTAATTCCGGATTATTTACCATAATTTCTGCAAACTTATTTATTACTGTTTGATTCTCGAAGTGCTCAGTAATATAATAAGTTGCATAATTTTTAAGTTCATCATCATCATATTTATCAGCCAATTTCAAAGCTTCACATGCATTTGAGAATTTTAAATTAGTTTTCATCTTGTGAGATAAGTACTTTTTTAATAATATTACCTCATACTTATCTGCAATACAGTACAGTTCCTGAATGGTTTTCATATTGACTCCACCAACAACTCCAGTATAAAGAAATCTAAGAAATGACTCCAAAACATTTTTATTCATGTCATCTACCTCAATAACATCAAGCTTATTTTCAGAGAGAAGTCTTTTAAAATAAGGACACCTTGCGCACAAAACAAATTTGTGAGCGCGGATATAAACACCAGAAACCTTCAAGCAAACATCAGTATAAAGATTTGTTTCATATGCTATTTTAAAATCGGCAATAACTTCTAGCACTGTGTCTTCAGCGGTATTTTTTTCTGAAAGAGAGGGCATAGATTTTACAGTTGAATCAACACAGCAACCAAAGACTTTTAAGGTACCACTCACAATTAATGAACCACCTTTAATATGTTTAATTCCGTTCTGTTCACCTTCTGCTTCAGATTCAGAAGTTAAGACTTGTGTTGGCGATGAATGCAAATCAGAGTCAGAATTATCCCCTCCCTTACTTGTACTGCAATCTAATTTGTGCGTTATACTAGCAAACTTTTCTGCGATGCACCAATGGACTTGACAATTTTTGCGGCTCGCGAACTTCATCTTCCGACGAGTAATAACATGGTCATTTGCATCACTAAATTTCAAATTCGATATCACAGTAAGAGTTTTATTACATCGATCTGCACGTTTAAAGCCGGCAGACAGTTTAGAAACACTAGTACCACTATTAACAACTTTTAGAGCCTCTTTAAATTTTATTTTACAGTCCTTATCAAGAACAAATATTTCACCATATATCGTGTTTGATATTTCCATCGCATTTTTTATTTCCCATTCAATTGACACTTCATGGCATTTATTAACAGTCTGGATGAAAACATTTTTTCTTGCCATTACACGACTCTTACAAAGAAGCTTTTGTTTCAATCATTTCGTTGAACTAGATATTTAACATAATTTACTCAGCATTTCTTCAACCCAATTACAAATAAGAACGGTAATAATAACAATCACCTTGTAAATCAAGGATAATCAGGTATCTTGGTTTGCCATGAAATGAAACCGAAACTAAACTGTCTGATGCCAGATTTACTACTATTCTTCATAAAGTTCTTTAGCGACTTATTTTGGGGAGAACAGTTTATGCAGCCGAGATTCTATTATGTTAACCCTACAAATCAGAGGAGCGGCAGCATATGAAATCGGTGAGGCGCTAAGATTATTCTCAAGCCAAGTTTTGCACCGGATATGAGAAGCCTGTGATGTGCGGTAATCTTTGTTAAACACTTTGTTAAACAATTAGATCACTTTGTGTCAGAAAGTAACAAAATTTATTAAGCAAGTGGATTGGTTGTTCGCTTCTAGTAACTTAAAAGCAGTAATGCTGTAACTTTTTATCCCTTATCATCCCCATTGTGGTCAGACGTAGGAAAAGAATGAAAGACTGTTTTTGTCAGAGAAAGGCAAACAATGCGAAAAGAATGAGCATTGAAATAAAATTTCATTGCAAATAATTGATAACTTTTTTTTTCCTAAAAAAGCAAAAATTCAGAACAAAATTAAAATCAATTTTCTTTTCAAAGAAAACTTTCGAAAAAAAATTCTTTTTTAATTAATTTACGTCGCACTAGAGTTGCACAATGGGCTACTGGCGACGGTCTGGGAAACATCTCCGAGGATGATCCGAAGACATGCCATCACAATTTTAATCCTCTGTAGAGGGGATGGCACCCCCGATTCGATAACCCGACGACCTGCACGTGAAGTCGAGCACTTTACGGTAGAACAGTTTAACGAGGACCAATACCGCACACCCTCGGTCCCTACGCAGACTAATCCAAGTGGTCACCCACCCGCACACTGGTCGCAGCCAGTAATGCTTGACTTCGGTGATCTGCTGTGAGCCGTGTCTTAACGATCAGTTCACTGCGAGACTTTGAAAAATTTCAGAAAAAAGTTAAGACTTCTTTAGACGTTTTCGATACAAATGATTATACTTATTTGCAAAAAAGTATCGATAAAACAAGTAAGAGTATAAAATTTAAAAAGTAAAGTTTACAAATAAAAGTGCGTACCTTTTTATTTTATGTAATAAGTAAAAGCATTGCTATGCATGTTGGTGAGCTATGGAAGAAATCCTTTTTATTGATCAGAAAGGTATGTCTGTTTGACTGATTGAATTTCAGAATAAAAAAGGAGTAAAAATTCACCTACTTCTTTAGTATGCAATTAAAAATAGAATAGGCGAGGAACAATTTGTGAAGTTAGAGTAATGTTATTTTCACAGTATCTGTCTATTTTGCTCAGTTTCATCATCGTTAGAACTCTTTATCCAATATACATATACACTGGTTATCATAAATTAAGGAAAATTCACAAAAATCGCGATAACTCAAGAAATTACACATGGAATTTTATGAAACTTACCCACAATATACAACACATAGTAAGGTATTAAACAACATAAAAAGAAATTATCAGACATTAATAGTAGTATAGAAATTAGCACATGTATAANAATAAATAAATAAATACAAGAAAGCACGAAGAACAGAAGGATAAATAAAGAAGAGAAAAATAATAAGTTTCATTTATTGCGCATGAGCTGCAAGTAAACAGAACTCATTAGATAAGTTCAAAAAGAAGATAAAACAAAGGAAAATTATAGACATATATAGACATAGCTAACACTTATTTTTGCATTATTATGAAAAAAAATTATACTCTTAGTATTAAATTTGTTTTTAGATATATTGATGACTTAATTATCTTTAATTTTCAAGATTATACTATTTAATTAAATGATATTTACCCTGAGGAATTAATCTTGCTTCGTAATCATAATGATAATAATAATTTCAATTTTTTGGATTTGGGTATTACAAAAGTGGAAAATATCTGCTTTGTTGATTTATACGTTAAAAAAAATGATTTTAATATTAATAAACTAATTACTTAATTAACTAAGTACTTAATTAACTAAATACTTAATTAACTAAATACTTAATTAACTAAATACTTAATTAACTAATTACTTAATTAACTAATTACTTAATTAATCTAATGTTTCTAGGAGCATCTATTTAAATACCACTTTTAATGAAATGAACAGAATTAAAAGAATATGTAGTAATATTTATTTATTCAAAAAACAAATCGACTAACTCTTTCAAAATTTGATTAAAAAAAAACAATGGATACCCATCTAAAGTAATAAAATTTTATTTAAAATCATTGAATTAATCGCATACTTTTGTGGATATATTTATTAAACATTTTCTTTGTTAATTTATACAATTTTCCCATGTGCAAATCCATTTCGGGTAAAGCCGTTGCCAAAATTATTTACTAAGTAATTTCTTTGTTAATTTGCATAATTTTTCCATGTGCAGATCCATTTCGGGCAAATCCGTGTTCAAAATTATTTACTAAAAAATTTCCTTTGTTAATTTCTATAATTTTTCCATGTGCAAATCCATTTCAGGCCAATCCGTGGCTAAATTATCTACTAAAAATTTTTTTCTTTGTTAATTTTTATAAATTTTCCATGTTCAAATCCGTGGGTAAAATTATTTACTAAAAATTTATTTATTAATTTATACAATTTTTTCTTGTGCAAATCCATTTCGGGCAAATCCGTGGCTAAAATTTTCTACTAAAATAATTTTTCTTTGTTAATTTTTATAATCTTTCCATGTGCAAATCCATTTCGGGCAAATCCGTTGGTAAGATTATTTACTAAAAATTTCTGTATTAATTTTTCCATGTGCAAATCCGTGTTAAAATTTTCCACTAAAATTTTTCTTCTTTGATAATTTATATAATTTTTCCATATGCAAATCCATTTCGAGCAAATCCGTGGCTAAAATTATTTGCAAAACAGGCAATTTATGTTTCTCTTTTATATTTTTTCTTAAATAAATATTTATTTTCTAATATCATTTATGGTCAACTTTTTTAATTATCCAGCATAATATTAACTTGAGCACATCCATTTCGGGCCCATCCTTGGTAACTAACAAATCAATGCAGAGCATAACAAATCACTTCAGCAATGCAGTAAGAACGGCACTTTAAATTCCTCTAGTTACACTCAATTTGGGTTTTTGTTCTCATATTTTGTAATCTGGCAATCTTGCAGCGAAAATATTTTAAAATCATTCTTGAAAAATTTCCCGTTCATGTAAGTACATCGGATTTCGCTACTCGCTTAATAGTTTTTGTTTTGTTTTATACTGTTTTCTTTTTTTTATTTTGTTTTCTGTTTTCGCGTGTTATTTTTACTTATTGTGTTCTATTTTATTTGTTGTAATTTTTGTAAAAAAATTTTTTGAGAGCTCCTCACACTATTGTATTAATATATTTTGCTTTGGCTATATTGATACAATATCAGAAAGCACTCTTTTTTGCGGATATAATCGTGTGGGCTGATGAAACGATTATATCTTTTATTTTCTTGTATTTTTAAAAAATTTCATCCTTTTTTTTAATCAGTTGTTTGTTATTCGCCCCCCTCTTTGCATATGTCTATAATTTTCTTTGTTTAATCTTCTTTTTGAACTTATATATATATAATATATAATTGTTTTAACTTTACAAAGCGTAACACACACACACACA
>NC_092204.1:47460750-47472515 GCF_043381705.1 Parasteatoda tepidariorum | reverse complement strand
GATAAAATTACTTGTCAAAAAACTTTATTTACAAAATTAAATTACATAAAATTATGAAGCTTATGTATACTTTTTGCTTATTTTAATGTTTGAAGTAATATGATTCTTAAAACTATGGAATGTAAAGTTTAAATAGGCCTTTCAGGTTATATCATTAAATTTAGTAAAACTATTTCTCAGGCATTAGGTTTTAACTCTAATAAGAAGATACATATTTTTTTCTGTTTATTTCCAAATATTTTTCCGTTGTGTGTTGGATGTTCCTTCTCTAAAAAAAGAGATACCATCTTGTTTTCGGTTGTATAAGAAAGGATATCAAATATTTTTCTTTTTTAAATTTAATAAGCCACATTAAAGAAGGAACGTTACAATGCTACACGCTACATTAAGGACGTCTCCAGAGTGAGGACGTCTCCTGAATGACGGTTCATATAGAAATCGCAGGTATGCGTCTCATACAACAACGCCCCCATATAGTTCGTTGCGATCGCGAATTAAGTAATTCTGGTGAATTTGAAGTGGAATATTTTTTTAAGTTATTTATCGATATATTGTTAAAAAAGGTAACATGGTAGCTAGATTTTGAATAACTCGCTCTTTTGTCATTCCTGAGCCTTTCCATTTGTTTATTACTGTTTGTTCTTGCTGCAAGCTGTGCACCATCTTACGTTAGTGTTGGCACCTTTAGCATTGTAAACACAAGTATTGTTAGCGTTGTAAACACAAGTAATAAGTAATGAAATACCACGTATGCAAGAATCTCAAAACACAATGATCACATCGTGAGCCAAATGGCTTTAAAATACAGGTTCTACAGAGTTTACTGGTGCAGAAAATACATCCATACAAAGATCTTCAAAGCTGGAAGCCCTTCTCTGTTCTCTTGGCTACCGCTTGATAAAAGTTTATTTTTTTGAGACTTGTTTATGTTTAATACAAACTTTAACCGCAAAATAAAAAACAAGAAATCCGAAGAGGGGAAAACAAAATTCCCTAAAATTCACATCACAAACATTCCGTTTAATAGATAATGTATTTTTAGTTTTTTTAAAAGAGAAATAAAGTGAAACTCATATAAGCATTATATTGGGAAAGGACAATTGGAGAGATCTGGTTGCAACATGGTATATAAGAAGAAACCACAATCTTTTGAAGGAGATATAAAGCATGAATATAGCTTTATATGGAAAATAAATAAGTTTTCTGAAGATTTTATGTCGTTAGAAAGTAAAGAAATGTGTCTTAAGCCTATGTGTATTAGTACTTGGAAAATTATTCTATACACTACAGAAGATAAAGAAACGTTAGAGTTTGCGCTACAACGTACTGACAACAGTTTGCATTCTGTGTCTGTTACTTGTAATGTTGTATTTCGTAATTCCAAAGAAACCCCTTTTGTCAGCAGGTCAGTGCAAGGGGTTTTCTCGATAGTTGATCAATTGAAATTCTGTGAAAAGCTGCTTGGAAGACCCACTTACACCAACGCAGTGAAAAATGACATGGGAGGTCAGTTTCGATTATGCAAAGACGATGCACTTGTAATCGAAGGCAAGATTACAACAACTGCTTGTTGCATGCATAACGAGCCTAAAGAAAATAGCCTAAATGAGCTTCATCGTTCTCTTGTTTTGTCTCATAAGGAAAAGCTTTTTACTGATGTGAATTTTATTGTCGGCGATGATATTATACCCGCTCATAAAAGTATACTTGCAGCAAGATCTCCTGTTTTTCGAACAATGCTTGAGGCTGATATGAGGGAAAAATCTGAAAATCGAATTGTAATTAATGACATTGAGAAGCCTGTTCTGGAAGCCTTCCTAACCTTTATATACACTGGATTTGTACAAACATCTGATGTCAGCTTAGTCTCACAGTTATATCCGGTTGCTGATAAGTATGACGTGCAGAATTTAAAAGATGTGTGTCAACATGTTTTATCTATGAATTTAAATGAGACTACAGCTTGTGAAATATTAAATTTAGCTGAAGTTCATAGTGACGAGAACTTAACGAATAGTGCTTTGAATTATTTAATTGATAATTTTGATGTTATTGAGCCTACTGAAGAATGGAAGAAATTTGTTAGAAACAATACTATTTTAGCTGCTTCTGTTGTGAGTAAAGTTGTTGCGAAAATGCGTGCTGCCAAATAAAATGTGAAAGTTATGACTGTGATAAATTTTAATGCTCAAATGTTGCATTAAAAGTGATGTTTATACCATTTTAAGAATTATTTCATTGTAGAATATTTTGTTTTATATTTTGATTAAGTTGTTAAAATTAAAAATGCTTTATAACTTAAAAAGTTTTGCATTTATCTTTTACACCCTTCGTTAAATCAGCTTAGTACAGCAGGTTAGTTTATTATTTTTGTTTATAATGCTTTATTTAGTATTTTGATGTAATGTTAATATTTTTTATAACAAGTTAACTATATAATTATGTGAATTTTTATAATGTCTGTACTAGATTATTAATTGCGGAGGTATATTATTTTGACAAAATAATGTATTTACTAATGATTTTGTTCTCCCTCAGATTGAGATTAAAAAAAAATACCTCCGCACTCAATTTAAAGTATCTTTAACTCTCAATATATTCTTTGAAAACAAATTGATTTTTTTCCAAGAACAGCAAAGATATTAAGCATTTTTCACTATCATGCATCAAAATATTATTTATTTTAGGAAAATAAATATCAGTAATTATCCATTAAAGTAAAATTACTATGGAAAAATCATTGTTTTTAAATTATATGCTCTTACAACCTACCTATAGTTACCTTACCAACCAACCTTTTCTATAGTTAAATGTATGTTTACTTATATTATTAAACTGTAATTGACGAAATATTATACAAATTATAGTACAAAAATAAAGGAGATAAAAGTAATAACAGTTTAAAAAAAAATTAAAAGGAAAGGGATTGTGTAATACATAATTGTTGGGATAACGGAATTTGTATTTATTAAAAATTGCGCTTTATACATTATTACTATTTCTTTTTTAAACTTAAATAATTACCATAAAATGGGGTAACTTTATGGGAGGCAAGGTAGATATTCGCTCCACATGTTTTCTGACTTTTCCAACCTGGTTACTGTTTCTAAGATAAGCTTTTCAAAAATTTTAGGCGAAGAATAAAATAATTATTTCATTAATAAAAAAAAAATCCAATAACCAAACACATGCTTTTAAAACCAACCGAAGTAAAAATTAAAAAGAAAATATCTTTATAAATAAATGCTCTCTCTATTTTATATTTCACATGTTAGAATAATGCAACAAAGTTTGCCGAGCTGCTTGGCAAATATTTTAATATGAAGCTTCTCGCGAGAAAAATTCATCATTTATATAAAAATAGAAATTATTTCTATCCAAAGTAATCAAAGTTTTGATTGGTACAAATAATTATTGGCATTTTTTCTCAGTGGAAAGAAACAGTTGTCGATATTTTAGGCAACTGTGATTTCTATAGCGCATGAGCAATTTATGGAGAAAGTTGAGGATACGGTTGACTTGCCGTTTTCGTTGCCAATAATTTTCATCAAGTGATATCCCATGTTACAACAATATCTTCATGCCTGTGTATATTATCTGTGTTCTTCTATATTTTTTTAAGTGAAAACATTTTTGGTAAATTTATAGAGTAGGCACTAATTTGATAAAAATTTGTTAACTGTTTGCGTTCGAGTTGTCGATTGATATATTTACTATTATTATTAATATGAAATATTAATTATTATATTTTAAGTATTTATTTGATATAAATATTTATTGTGGATTAAAATTTCAATTATTTGGTTCAAAAATGTATTTTAATAATTGTTAGAATGTTCTAGTTAAATCTTGTTATTTATGTTTTGATGTTGTTTGAACACCCTAAAACTTTTTGATAAATAAAAATTTAAGGCTTACTTCTTAAGTCAATTTTCATTTCAAGTCTATAAATTAGTTCTATCTTTTTTTCTTTTTTGAAAGAATTTAGATAAAATACTTTTTTGTAATTCAAAGTTAATAAAAATTTTTTTAAAAGTATTTTTTCCCCGAGAACCTTATAAATTTTAAAAAAAATTATAAAATTAAATACGTTCACTTTTTAATTTTGAAAGTTCGTTTTATTTGAAATAAATTAACTGAAAATCATCAAAATGTGGCAATTATTTTGACATAAATATTAGAAAGAAGTCGGATTATCTGAAAGTTGTCTTATTGCTCCTTTAATCAGCATGCTAGGCCTGTTTTGGATCTTTTAATCATGATTTAAACTGTCATAAACTTTTTTTATGTTTTTGCTGATTATAATTATAATTTGTTCTTCTGATTAACTTACACTGAAACGAAACACTGTAACATTTGAGATTTTTTTTATAAAAAAAATATAGTAAAGTTTCAATAAAGTAGTCAATTGGGACTAAAACTAACTTGAATTAAGCAAATTTTATTATCTTAAGTGGACACATTAAAACGTAATTGTAGTAAATAAGGATTCAATAAGTAAATAAAGAATTTACTTACAAAACTTTAATCATATATGTTAAGAAAGGTTGTTTACTCTTTCATTTTTTTATAGCTGCATTATCTTAGTATTTGAAAAATAAATCACAAGTTGTTAAAGCATCTGGTTTCTTCTATGTGTAATATCCCCGTGTCAGAATCACGGTGACATTGTCGCAGAACGTTACAGAGTTCTTGTAGAAAGAATTTTCTTTTAGAAAGTTAAAAAAAATTGGTTTTCTTTTCTACAAAATATTTCAAATTTTTTTCTCTCTAAAATGATATTTAAAAGATGCAATAAAGATAAGAAAAAGAAAATGAATGAAATAAAAATGAAAATATGACCACCGAAGCCGACGTGTTCAGGGGGTACCGGCACCGGTAGCCATAAAAACAAAACCATTTCTAATTGAGGGAGAAGCAAATGCTTAAATTAACTCCCTCAGTACCCCAATGGTTTTGCATAGAAG
The DNA here is from genome assembly GCF_043381705.1 of Parasteatoda tepidariorum. NCBI lineage: Eukaryota > Metazoa > Arthropoda > Arachnida > Araneae > Theridiidae > Parasteatoda > Parasteatoda tepidariorum. Next base: position 47,467,548 of record NC_092204.1, on the reverse strand, counting down.
TCCAGGAAAAAAAACATGCAATATGAATAACAGATTAAGAAAAGAAACTCAAACAAAATCATCAGAAAAATAAAAACTCACATATTCACAGGTCAGACATCAATTTTTCAAGCAAGCCGAATGAGAAGAAAAAACTGAAACCTAAAGAAAGCAACGCCCTCTATTACAATGCACAAATGAAGAAAAAAAAGTGAAAAATGTCAAGAGAAAGAAATACGTAATAAATTAATAGAATGCTTAACTGGGGCTGCTCAGTTAAAACTTGAATTGCACCCTGTTAAAAGAAAAAAATATAAAAACCTAGAATTCTTCAATCATTTTTTTAATTAAAAAATTAACATTATAAAAATTAAAAGGAAAATCATTATTACTCAAATTATTTAAAAAACAATTTACAGCTTCCTGAAAACTTTCAACATTATTGCAAATACTTTTGATTCTAACCAATTGTGAAAAAACTAAATTTTTAAATATTTTACGAAAAATAAAAAATATTGAAGCAAAAAATTTCTTGTCTACTGAAATGTTTGAAAGAATTTTTAGCTCCACAATTATATTCGAAAGATGCTTTTTTCACGCATCAGAGGGGAAGAAATGCTCGTGATTTTTTTATTCTTATTTGGGGAAAAAAAAAATTTAGGTTTTCTTTTCTTTTACGGATTCTACGATTTTTAAATTTTTTTTTTTTTAATGTGATGATGATTTACGAAATTCGAAATAATTCGTGCGTTTTCCTCTTACAAAATTTGAGAATATCGCCCATGATATTAGAATTAAAAAAAATATTTAAAATTCATTTTATAAAAAAAATACATACAATTTTATTAAATCCAAATAGTTTTTTTCTTTTTTTGTAAATACAACATTTATGCTACTTTAAATTTAATTTATAACAGGTATATTAGTTATTATTTAAAGTATCTTGCAGGAAGATATTAGTGCTAGAGAGGTTTGTCGCAGAAAGACCAAAAAAATTCTGCTGCAGGGGTAATATCTAAAATTTATTTCTGAATGAGAAATTTTTAGGATCATCAATATTTGTGTATTGCCTTCCATATTACTTGAGTGGATTATTGCATCCCATCCTCAGTGATTCTTCCTTCATCCCTGGGTTAATTTTGAAACTTCATACATAATGTTAATTTCATTCTTATTTATTCATGTTTTCTTTCAGGTTCTTATCAATCAAAGTATACTTCTGTTTGGTTTAACTTCTGCATGATTTAACTTCATTTCAAGAGCATCACTGCAGTTGTTGTGCAGATGACTTATCACGTTTGATAATATTAATTGGAGCCGAGTTGATGTAAATGGTATTTTTGAGAAAGAGTATTTGCTTTTGTTTTAAGAAACTTACATGTTTTTGCAATTGTAAATTAAAATTTTTTACTTTTTTATGTGCATAAAAAGTTTAGGAATTGTTAATTTATGATTTACAAAGATTTAATTTATTTATGACATGTAATCAAGCTTATAGCATTTTTATTTTATATTCTATTATTTTTCAGGATAGATATTTTGTTGGAACAAAGAATTTAAAATTTTGCTTTTAAACACTTTGTATTCAGTTTATGCTATATTATTGAGCTGTTAGACTGCTGTTAAAATAAAATTATCAAAGTGCAGCATTTTACCCAGTATAATTTACTGTTTTTGGTACTGATCTATTTTATGGGGTCATAAAAAATTTTCTAATTTTATGGGTTACGATTATACCATAAAAAAGTATAATCAAATTTTGTCACAATATCCATTTTATCAATTTTTGTCTCTGTCAAAAATTTATAAAATTGATGTTGCTTTTGTGAATTACTAAACTATGATCAATATTATTAAAGTATCTTGATATTCAAAATAAATATAGATAAAATGTTTAAAAAATATCTAATTTTCATATTTTCTCATTGTGTTATCATAAATTCAAGTAGAATGAAAAATCTTTTTGATCCAAACAAGAACAATATTATTGTTAATAGTAATGATATTAACTTATATTGATATGTATAGTGTACAAAATAAAAGACAAACCACCCTGAGTAACTTTTGATCAAATGATCAGATCTTCGTATTATAAGACTCAATATTAATTGTTCAAGGGGATGATGTCAAATATGCTAATTAATTTCATGAGTCTGTCCATGGCAAATTTACTACAGTTTAGCAGTACCTTCACAAATTCAACTTAAGGAAAAAAAAGTTTCACAAAATACTTCTAAAAGAGCAAGCTCTTAGATCTATCCCCTCCCCCCCGCATCTTAAAATTTTGTAACCCTGCCTCTTAAAACGATAAACCCTAGGAAAAGAATTCGCTTCCCACACGATTTGTAAGAAGAGTGATTTGCCTCCTCGTGCCTGGCTAAAAGCATGCTTGGATCCTGAAACGCTGTGGGAGAAAAGGAGCATCAGCCACTCCGTTCCTTAATTGAAGTGGAAGAAAGTGCTCTAGTACTATACAAACCCCGTTCTTGTTGCAATCTATGGAGAAAAAAAAAGAGTTTTTCTGCCAACTGTCTTTTAAGAATAGATGGCACATGTTTGGTCAGATAGATTGGTGTGGTCGCCTACGTCATATTATAGAGAGCTTTTTTTTTGTGCAGAGTTTTTTAAAATGAAATCCCAAGGCTGTCCCTCTGTAAAGTTTACAGGAAGTTAAAGTTCAAACTATTATTTTAACCATTTTTCAAATTTATTCTACTAGACCTTTATTTTTTTGTGAAATTTTTTTCCTTCTCTTTGTGAAACTTTTTTTCTGTATGACCCAGTCAAAAATGTTCTCATAATGAAGATAGTTTTTAGTGCTAGTGCTGTTAAACATATGTTTTTATTAAATTCCAGTTGAAATTAAATTATGGACAATTGATTTTATGGATATTTAAATTTGGATAAAATTTTTTGCCCGAAATTTTACAGTTTTAAAATTGTTTTTGAGTTTATGGGAAAAATATGTTTAGAAATTTACTAGTCATAGATGATTTTTATTTGTAGTGACAAATTTTGAAAATATTTTCCTATTTTAACTTTTGTGTTGATTTTTCAATGTAAATTTTAATTTTCACAAATTATGTCTAAATTTTCATAAAACAGGTACCTCTTAAAAAAACCTTGACCCTTGAATTTGTGCAGATAATATTTTAAGTTGCAAAATTAGACCCAAAAGTGTACTTTCTCTGAATTTACATACCTTTTTTACCCCCGACAGAATCGGATTTCCAACCCCCAAAATTTAAGGTGCAGCTGCAATCTAGGAAAAATGGTCCTTATAGTTTTGCGAGGAGAATGTTCAAAGCTTGGGCCTTTAATGTTAATTTTTCTTTTTGCATATTCCACTATTGCGGCAATAATATTTTTTTCTGTTTAATATTTTAATAACCATTATTAATTTCTGTTTTAAACAGGAAAAAAAATGAATATACTATATTACAAAATTTTTACAGCTTTATCAGAACTAATTTCTAAAAAATTGATAAGCTTAAACTCCTTGAAAAAATTATATCTTTCACAGCCAATTTTGCTCAATTCTTTGGCGTGCGTGCAGTACAGTCTGGATGTTCCATCTCCCCCAAATATATTTTTAAAGCCCCCAAATTTTGTAATCTTCAATCAAATTTAGTTAAAATCGATAAAAAAAACAATAAATTATTATGTAGTTCTTCCTTTTCTTCCTCATAGCTGTCAATTCTACTGGAATTTCCAGTAGACTACTGAATTTTGTCAGTTTCTCCTGGTCTACTGCTTTAATGATAATTCTCCTGGGTTTTGTATATTTTAGAAAATTCCCTAAAAAAAAAATTCCCTAGTGAATCTCTTAAAAAAATTCCTGTTGAAATAGAATTTTCGTGCAGATTTTTGCTTGCTTGAATATTTAAATAAAAATGTATTACTAATATATAATGAAGGGAGCTTCATTTATAGAAATCAGTTTAATACTATTTTTTGTTCTAAAATGTTCAGTTTATTTTTTTTCAGAACTCCCTTTTTATAAATTAATTAAAAAAAAATTGTATGAATTAGATGCCTATTACAATTCAAACATAATACACAACATTTCAAGCATGTTTAATGAATGCCAATCATGATTGGATAATATTGCTATTTTTCTCTTTTTGATGACTATAAAAATCCCTAAAATTCCCTGTGTGTAAAATATTTAATACATAACACAACAATTGTCATGAAATTTATATTTCGTAACAATCTACTGGATTTTTTTCTTATCTATGTTGGCAGCTATGCTTCCTATTAAAATCTTTCTTCACTTGTTCGTTTTGGCCAATGTCAAGGTAATTAACGCCTTTAAGGATAATGGGAACAAAAAAAAAGAAAAGAAAAAGAAACTCGTGTTTCTTCTGTGTTTCTCGGAATTCAGGACCCTCTAGGAAATAACTTAATTGATTAGAGCAAATTTTTAGAAACGTTTAAGTCAAGCTTGAATGGGAAAAGTACAATATTTTTAAACTATTGAATTTTCCCATAGTGCTTAGAGCGGACAAGGGGGCATTTATTTTGAAGACAATTTTTATGGAATATGTTGGGGCCTCAACATTCTTTTAGTTTCATGATTCATCTTCTTTTTCCTGGACTTGAGATGCATTGGCAATGATTATGATTCCTGTACAGCTAAATATATTTGATTTGAAAAAAAGTTTTTAAGCTGTTTTCATCTAAAACTTTAGAAATGTGTTTCACTAATTGCTGCAACATCTCAAAATAATGAAATAATTTAATAATTGAAAATTTGTTACGTATCTATATTCATAAAGTTGTGCATTATCTATGTTCATAAATATTTTCACGAATTGAGAATTATTAATTGATTTTGATAATTTTTTACTAAGTAGAAAAATCTGGCCTAATCGGCCTATAACAAATTTTAAATTTGTTTAGTTATTTTTCCGTTCTAAAGCCCAAATATTTCTTTATGGTAAGGTAGTTAAAAACTTCTTTCAACCTCTAGAATAGAAAGAGTAGCAGAATTCGTTTAATATTTTAATAAAATTTCTTGTTATTGTGAACAAAATAATATTTAATCGGAGAAACCGGCAAAGCTAAAGACCTTTAAGTTTAATTGAATCTCAGAATTCAGTGGCAATATGGAATCTCACTCACTATAATATTGCTTAAACTCTTCAGAATGACTTTCTAGTCCACTTTCGATTAAACGTTTTCTCTACTATTAACAAATAAGATTTTAATGAAGATAATCTTAGACAGTTGGCCTTGGAAGTAATCAACACTATTCCCAAAAATGTAGGATTTTTACTAATGGCAGTAAAATCGCTGAACTTGCATCAAAGGCATCTTTATAGAAACATCTTGGAGAAAATTTACTCTGTCCACATATCACAGATCACTATTCTGTTTTCAAAAGCGAACTTCTAGCAATTAATAAAGTGCTTAAAACATCACTCACTGGAAAGAATTCGGATAAACTATGAATATTAGTAGACTGCCGTAGCTCTCTATAAAATCTTAGTAATTGGATCCTTGTAGGCAATAGAATCAGCCTCACTATACTGCAGAAAATACAGATCATTTCTTAGTTTGATTTGTATTTTTAGTAAATTCTTTCATGTGGTGGTAACAAAATGGCAGACAAACTTGCAAAAGAGGGCTGCTACCATCTAATTCCTTCCGCTTCTATAATCTATCAAGAATTATTCTTTATGAAAAAAAAAAAAGCGCAAATCAAGACTAAGTGGTTGGTGCCTTTATTGGTGTTAGGTAGACTGCCTAGAGTAAAAGAGTGTGGACAAGGGAGAAACGATTCCTGATTGGTGGAAAGAAAAACTTAATGCTGGAGACGAGAGTGGAAAATTCGCCATTGGAATAACGCGGAGTGAAAATGATCTGCTTCAAAAAAATTATGTTCTGCATTAATAAAGGCATGTAATAAGTTCATTATTTACTTTTTTTCAGTAAGAAACTTCACAGTTACAGTAAATGTAAAAATTATGGCTGAAAATTTGGATAGATATTAGTTATTTGAATTTATCCTTATTATTACTTGCGCGCATATAAAGTTTTGTTTATCTCATTGTAAAGAGAACAAGGTGATAAAATAACTAATGAGTTCATAAGAATAAATGTATTTACTTTTAATAAACAAAATTTCTATCTAAATTACCTATAAATTTTAAGATTTGAGCATCTTTTTATCTAAACTTCTGAAGTGCAGAGTTTGGTGCTATTACTTTGAAATGTTGACGCTTTACAATGTTCGCCAAGTAGCATTTGTTTACTTTTTGTTACCAACTTTATAAAATGCTAGTTTGTTTTAAATTTAAACTAATTATCAAAATTTTTGTTTGCAATTTGTTGAAATAAGCAATACCTTTTTAGGTGAATATGTGATAATTTTTTCCTGAAAAAGTAATAAATAATAATAAATTATGTAATTTGTTTTGTTAATTATTATTTCTGAAATGAATAACATAATCACTATTAATTTTTATATTTTATTTATGGCATTTATTTAAAGCTGAAGTCTCTTCATCAGTCTTTTTTTTTCATTGAATTTAATTTTTTAACAATGTGAGATGCTAATTTTTCTTACAATGTTTATTAAAAAATCTGTAATATCATGTGCTTTCCAATCTTAAAGTTTATATTATTGATACTTTAGTATATACTCTTAGAATAACAGAACCTTCAGAATAACACCAAATGAGCGAGTGGCGCCAATTTCGGTGTATCATCTGGCAACCCCCTTGGACAAAAATCTGACGGCAGCGCATGCGCTCTTGGATATTGTCATCACTCTTTTCAATACAGGCACTCTAACAGAATCAGTCATCTATC
>NC_092204.1:47449649-47460247 GCF_043381705.1 Parasteatoda tepidariorum | reverse complement strand
AGCAGTAAACTTGCAGTTTCTCCCGCCAAACACAACAGCAAAGTTGCAGCCGATGGACCAGGGTATCATAAAGTGCTTCAAACAGTCTTATCGTAAATGGCTTGTCAGAAAAATGATCTTAAATATTGTAAGCATTTAGAAGATTTGTAATTAATAAGCATTAATTAAATAATCCGACAATATTTTGAAAGTCCAAAACCGAAACTAACGGTAAGTCGAACTTCCGATATGTCGAAGTTTTTCGTCACTACTATCAGATTCGAGTTATCGCGAATTCACTGTATTTTGTTTCTCTTATTTGAGTGTTTCAATCACATTATAAATTCACTTTACTCTCCATAATTTCCATTACTTTCAGTCTCTACATTTTGCAAAGTAGCTTAACTTATTTATTTATATGTTGGCTTAAAATATAAAAAGAAAAAAAAAATCTTAATTTTATTTCATGGTTCATATGCACGGAGTTCATGAATTTCTATATGGTTTTTTGAAGAAAATAATAAAAGAATTTTGAAAAATACTTTAGGAAATTTTGTATTTAATTTTTATATTTTAAATGTACGTTTTGAAATTTTATTGAAAATAAACTTGAAATATATTTAAAACTATCTAACTATATAAAAGTTCTTTTATATTTTTTTTTATATTTTTCAAATGCTAATGCATTTTTAAAAGATAGACTAGAAAAATAATCTGAGAAATGAAACAAATAAAATAAATTTTTTTAAAAACTTTTGAAAAGCTGAAAAAGGATGATTTTTCTATTATATAAGTGGACAAAGTGAAGTGAATCAAATGTTTTTATATTTGTTAATTTTTTAAAATTTTTTTTTTTTACTTTTCTATCTGTCAACTTATCTTTAAATTTAAAATAATCATTATCTATTAAAAGTTTTTCTTCATTCATCTATGCTGGAAACTGAAACTACTCCTTGTGTTAGCTTTTTAATATTTTTTACTTGTTTTCACATAATTTATATTTTTACATCATTTTTATAAAATAAAATAATGCAATAAGATTTGAGTAGCTTAATTTAATAAGATAAATATAACATACATTTACATTAATATTGAAAATTTTTAGTTAGGATTCATATTCTTATACACATCAAAATCATCCAAATATTGCTATAATATTTGGATGATTTTGATGTGCATAAGAATATGAATCCTAACTAAAAATTTTCAATATTAATGTAAATCTATGTTATATTTATCTTATTATATTAAGCTACTCAAATCTGATTGCATTATTTTATTTTTTGGGTTCTTGTAGATTTTCCAGAATTCTGAATTTTTTCTTCTCTTTTTCTGATTTTTTTTTCTTTTTCTTTATCTAGCTTGCAGTTTAAAGTACTCAAATTATTCCCTAATTTAATTTAGCTATATAAACCATTTTGCTTTATTATCTCCCTAATTTTTATAGTTTTTGAATATTTTCTGTTGTGTTGTATAATATATGGTAAATATGTAAAGATCTGAAATATTTATATTTATACCAGAACTATATTTTAGATGAATTATGATTATACACTATAAAATTAAAGAGAATTATAATAAGACTTTGAAGTTAATAGGTAAATGCCAATTTACCAATAACACTCCTACCACAAGTGTTCTTTTTCATTTTAGGTGTAAAATGCTAAAAAAGTATTTTTTGTATTTTAGATTCATTTTGATGATAACCGGTGGAAACAAAAAATGGCGAAAGAAAGCTAAAAAGGAATGCTGTTTCGACACTTTTCAGTTATTTTCCTCTGCATGTGAAAAGGAAGCTTCCTATTGTGAGACCTCTTCCTCAAATTTTTACAGAAATTGTTGTTTCATCGAATGACACTGTAAATGAACTGAAAACCGAGCTGCATAAGTCCAGGGTTGATTGTGCTGCGGAAAAAATCCTGATTCCCGGATTTTTCGCTAATAGTGATCAGGAGATCAAAGGTCCAGACGTTTCAAAAAATCATTGATCACAGAAGTTTCCGGAAATCAAATTTTCAAAGGTGGAACTTAAAAACACAGTTTATTTTATTTGTTTGTAAGGGAGAGCCAGATACTTTATAAGCTTATACAGTGAAACCTCGATTTTACGTCCCCCGAATTTACGTTTTTCCCGCATTTTACGCTTTTTTCATGAGGACCCAGTTTTTCCGTATGCCTCCAATGTTAATTTTACCCGGATTGTAAGACATTTTACGTTTTTTGTAGAAAGAAAAAAAATAAATGTTTTAATAAGCAATATTTTTTCTATGTTTGCTTTTTTAAAGCTCATCCACGTTGTTGAAAGTGAATCTATGAAAGCAGAAACGTATTCCACAGACTACTGTTTTCTAGAACTTTAGTCCTCTCTCCCCCTTCCTTTATTGAACACCTGCTGCCTGTCTCGGACAAGGCAGCGGGCGAAGAAACAAAGTACAGAAACAACACATTTCATTGGTGCAGGAATGAGACAGATAGGAGAAGAGAAACTCCAGTTACCAATAAGATGTAGTGACTTATTTTCTTCCTTGGAAAGCAAAGGGGATCTTTATGTTTCTACAACTTTTCAGACTCTGTTGTTGTTTAGCACAAGGTGGTCGCATTTCAAACCCTTTCGTACGAAAATGGTGAGCAAAAAATGCAAAAACTTTTCTGTTGCTGAGAAAGCCGAAATTGTTAAGCAGTTTAATGAATTTCATGGAACAAAAGTAGCATTCGCTCTATTGCAAGGAATTCCCGTAACAACCCTGCAATCCATACTACAGAAAAAAGAATGCATTGATAAAAACTTTGAAAAAGTCGGTGAAAAAAATGCCAAGAAACGGAGAACAATGAAAAAAAACCCCGTACGACGAGATGGAAGGGATTTTAGTAAAATGGTTTAAAGAGGCTCGTGACGCTAATGTACCTGTAAATGGCACCATATTAAGAGAAAAAGCTCTAGAAATCGCCAATAGACTTGGTTTAAAAGACTTTACAGCTTCCAATGGCTGGATTGACTGGATGAAAAAAAGACATAATCTTGTGTATAGATCGCTCTCCGGAGAATCATCAAGCGTGGATGAAGCTACAATAGAAGAATGGAAGAAAAATTTACCAAATTTGACCAAAGGATACAAGCCAAAGGAAGGATTCAATGCAGACGAGACCGGACTTTTCTTTAACCTTCTGCCGGATAAAAGTTACGTTTCTAAGGGAGATTCCTGCCACGGAGGGAAGATGTCAAAGTTGCGTCTTACGGTTTTACTATGCTGTAATTCTGATGGAAGTAAGAAGGTGACTCCACTCGTTGTTGGAAAATCACGCAAACCACGATGCTTTAAAAACGTGAGAAGTTTCCCAACAAATTATGAAGCAAACAAAAAAACGTGGATAACAAAAGCCCTTTTCGAAGACTTTTTGCAGAAACTGAATAAAAAGATGAAATTTCAGAACCGCAAAATAATTTTGTTCATCGATCAATGCAGTGCACATCCGGATTTGCAGCTATCTAATGTGCGTGTTGAGTTTTTTCCTGCAAACTGTACAAGCAAATTACAGCCTTGTGATCTCGGCATTATTCGATCATTTAAGGTTTTTTACAGAAAGCAACTTGTCCGGAANTTTTTGTGAATTTTAATTTAATTGTTACATATGCTTCATAGTGTAATAGCATTTGAGTAATAACAATTCATAGTGTAATAACAAATATGATCGGTGGCGTGCCCAAAATATTGTGTTGGGTGCCACTGGTTCGCCATCCCTGCCCTAGGAAATAACTTAATTGATTAGAGCAAATTTTTTGAAACGTTTGGGTCGTGCTTGAATGAGAAAAGCACAATGTTTTAAAACTATTGAATTTTCCCACACATAGTGCTCAGAGCAGACAAGGGGGTATTTATTTTGAAGACAATTTGTATGGAATATGTTGGGGCCTCAACATTCTTTTAGTTTCATGATTCATCTTCTTTTTCCTGGACTTGAGATGCATTGGCAATGATTATGATTCCTGTACAGCTAAATATATTTTATTTGAAAAAAGTTTTTAAGCTGTTTTCATCTAAAACTTTAGAAATATGTTTCATTAATTGCTGCAACATCTCGAAATAATGAAATAATTTGAGCTAAATTAAATGATTTCAAATTGGTTATGTGATGAAAAGTTGTTACGTATCTATATTCATAAAGTTGTGCATTATCTATGTTCATAAATATTTTAACAAAATATTTTAAACAAAGTGGAAAAATCTCGCCAAATCGGCCTATAACAAATTTTACATTTTTTTAGTTATTTTTCTGTTCTAAAGCCAAAATATTTCTTTATGGTAAGATAGTATAGATAGTTAAAAACTTCTTTCAACCTCTAGAATAGAAAGAATAGCAGAATTCGTTTATTATTTTAATAAAATTTCTAGTTATTGTGAACAAAATAATACTTAATCGGAGAAACCGGCAAAGCTAAAGACCTTTAAGTTTAATTGAATCTCAGAGTTCAGTTGCAGTATGGAATCTCACTCACTACAATATTGCTTAAACTCTTCAGAATGACTTTCTAGTCCACTTTCGATTAAACTTTTTCACTACTATTAACAAATAAGATTTAATTGAAGATCATCTTAGACAGTTGGCCTTGGAAGTAATCAACACTATTCCCAAAAATGTAGGATTTTTACTAATGGCAGTAAAATCACTGAACTTGCATTCAAAGGCATCTTTATAGAAACATGGAGAAAATTTACTCTGTCTATATATTGCAGATCACTATTCTGTTTTCAAAAGCGAACTTCTTGCAATTAATAAAGGGCTTAAGACATCACTCACTGGAAGGAATTTGGATAAACTATGAATATTAGTAGACTGCAGTAGCTCTCTACAAAACCTTAGTAATTGGATCCTTGTAGGAGATAGAGTCAGCCTCACTATGCTGCAGAAATAACAGATCATTTCTTAGTTTGATATATATTTTTAGTAAATTCTTTCATGTGGTGGTAATGAAATGGCCGACAAACTTGCAAGAGAGGGCTGCTACCATCTAATTCCTTCCGCTTCTATAATCTATCAAAAATTATTCTTTATGAGAAAAAAGAAGCTCAAACCAAGACTAAGTGGTTGGTGCCTTCATTGGTGTTAGGTAGAGTGCCTAGAGTAAAAGAGTGTGGACAAGGGAGAAACGATTCCTGATTGGTGGAAGAAAAACTTTACTGCCGGAGGCGAGAGTGGAAATTCTTCATTGGAATAACACTGAGTGAAAACTATCTGCCTCAAAAAATTTATGTTCTGCATTAATAAAGGCATGTAATAAGTTCATTACTTACTTTTTTTCAATAAGAATCTTCACAGTTACAGTAAATGTAAAAATTATGCCTGAAAATTTGGATAGTTATTAGTTATTTGAATTTATCCTTATTATTACTTACTTGCGAGCATATAAAGTTTTTTTTATCTCATTGTAAAGAGAACAAGGTGATGAAATAACTAATGATTTCATAAGAATAAATGTATTTACTTTTAACAAACATAATTTCTATCTAAATTACTTATAAATTTTAAGATTTGAGCATCTTTTTATCAAAACTTCAAATGTGCAGAGTTTGGTGCTATTACTTTGAAATGTTGGAGCGTTACAATGTTCGCCAAGTAGCATTTGTTTACTTTTTGTTACCAACTTGAAAAAATTCTAGTTTGTTTTAAATTTAAACTAATTATCGAAATTTTTGTTTACAATTTGTTGAAATAAGTAATACCTTTTTAGGTGAATATGCGATAATTTTTTCCTGAAAAAGTAATAAATAATAATAAAATATGTAATTTGTTTTGTTAATTATTATTTCTGAAATGAATAACATAATCATTATTAATTTTTATATTTTATTTATGGCATTTATTTAAAGCTGAAGTCTTTTCACCAGTCTTTTTTTTTTCATTGAATTTAATTTTTTAACAATGTGAGATGATAATTTTTCTTACAATGATTCTTAAAAAATCTGTAATATTATGTGCTTTCCAATCTTAAAGTTTATATTATTGATACTTTAGTATTTACTTTTAGGCAAATGGATAGAGTTAAATAATCAATTATATTCATTTAGGATTGAAATAACTTCAATATATTATTTTATATTCATTTTATATGAAATAATATATTAAAGTTATATATTTTTGTTTATAAAAAATGTATTTTCTTAGTATGAACTTTAAATGTATCGATTTATTTAATTATTTATTTATTCTTCTATTAGCAAAATGCCTGGATGTTCTGCATATGACTGCCGTAATAGTTCTGAACAAGGGTGTACCCAAGGATCCTGAACGAAGAAAACTGTGGGTATCTAAAATTAAGCACATAAATTGGGAACCTCCTGAATCTAGCTATTTGCGTGAAGTAAGTTTTTATATCGTTTCTTTAAATTGAAAGATTCTACTTAACTTTTAGAAGAAAGTAAAAATTGAATTTTTAGATAATTAATCAGTATCATTTATTATCTGTAAATGTTAAGTGTTTTAAATAATAAATCTGAACTATTCTTATAATAAACATTATTTCTCTTAACTACCAATATGCAAAATATACAGGTTGTTTATAATTTTGCAAAAACACCCAAAACTGAAAAATAATCATGTTGATTTATGAATTTATTTTAAATTCAATTTATTTATTTTTATTTATTTTTTAATCTAAGTTTTATAAAATTGTTTGTCATTAAGACATAAATTTGTTTTGCTTACTTTTGAGAATGGTTAATGTGTTATTTATTTTGAAGNAGACTTCAGCTTTAAATAAATGCCATAAATAAAATATAAAAATTAATAGTGATTATTTTTATATTTATTAGTTTGTTTATTTTGCTTATTTTGCATTATTTTTTATTAGTTTGTTTATTTTGCTTTGAAAGTTTGTTATATTGTGTATGAATATGAATGTAAAATATCGTGGTTTTTGTAGTTCAGGTTTAATATCCTGAGTTCACAAACACATAGGTATTTATGAATTCAAAGAATATTCATATTTCAATTGCTCTATTTAGTTTTACTAATTTGTATATATTTAAAATAAAAACAAATTTTGCATACATTGACAATTGTTATTTTGGTATTAAATAAAAACAAATATTTTCAACTGATTTAATAATTAATGAGACCAGTATATTTTTTTTCTCTTATTTGAGTGTTTCAATCACATTATAAATTCACTTTACTCTCCATAATTTCCATTACTTTCAGTCTCTACATTTTGCAAAGTAGCTTAACTTATTTATTTATATGTTGGCTTAAAATATAAAAAGAAAAAAAAAATCTTAATTTTAATTCATGGTTCATATGCACAGAGTTCATGAATTTCTATATGGTTTTTTGAAGAAAATAATAAAAGAATTTTGAAAAATACTTTTGGAAATTTTGTATTTAATTTTTATATTTTAATGTATGTTTTGAAATTTTATTGAAAATAAACTCGAAATATATTTAAAACTATCTAACTATATAAAAGTTCTTTTATAGTTTTTTTTTTTCAAATGCTAATGCATTTTTAAAAGATAGACTAGAAAAATAATCTAAAAAATGAAACAAATAAAATAATTTTTTTTAAAAACTTTTGAAAAGCTAAAAAAGGATGATTTTTCTATTATATAAGTGGACTAAGTGAGGTGAATCAAATGTTTTTATATTTGTTAATTTTTTTTTTTTTTTTTTTTTTTTACTTTTCTATCTGTCAACTTATCTTTAAATTTAAAATAATCATTATCTATTAAAAGTTTTTCTTCATTCATCTATGCTGGAAACTACTCCTTGTGTTAGCCTTTTAATATTTTTTATTTGTTTTCACATAATTTATATTTTCACATCATTTTTATAAAATAAAATAATGCAATAAGATTTGAGTAGTTTAATTTAATAAGATAAATATAACATAGATTTACATTAATATTGAATTTTTTTAGTTAGGATTCATATTCTTATACACATCAAAATCATCCAAATATTGCTATAATATTGCTTTAATATTGCTATAATATTTGGATGATTTTGATGTGCATAAGAATCTGAATCCTAACTAAAAATTTTCAATATTAATGTAAATCTATGTTATATTTATCTTATTAAATTAAACTACTCAAATCTTATTGCATTATTTTATTTATTGCTATAATATTGCTATAATATTTGGATGATTTTGATGTGCATAAGAATCTGAATCCTAACTAAAAATTTTCAATATTAATGTAAATCTATGTTATATTTATCTTATTAAATTAAACTACTCAAATCTTATTGCATTATTTTATTTATTGCTATAATATTGCTATAATATTT
This sequence comes from Parasteatoda tepidariorum, assembly GCF_043381705.1. NCBI lineage: Eukaryota > Metazoa > Arthropoda > Arachnida > Araneae > Theridiidae > Parasteatoda > Parasteatoda tepidariorum. The sequence continues at coordinate 47,451,982 of NC_092204.1, read as the reverse complement.
GGATGATTTTGATGTGCATAAGAATCTGAATCCTAACTAAAAATTTTCAATATTAATGTAAATCTATGTTATATTTATCTTATTATATTAAGCTACTCAAATCTGATTGCATAATTTTAATTTTTTGGGTTCTTGTAGATTTTCCAGAATTCTGAAATTTTTTTTTTCTTTTTCTGATGATTATCTAGCTTGCAGTTTAAAGTACTCAAATTATTCCCTAATTTAATTTAGCTATATAAACCATTTTGCTTTATTATCTCCCTAATTCTTATAGTTTTTGAATATTTTCCGTTGTGTTGTATAATATATGGTAAATATGTAAGGATCTGAAATATTTATATTTATACCAGAACTATATTTTAGATGAATTATGATTATACACTATAAAATTAAAGAGAATTATAATAAGACTTTGAAGTTAATAGGTAAATGCCAATTTACCAATAACTGTCCTACCACAAGTGTTCTTTTTCATTTTTAGTGTAAAATGCTCAAAAAGTTTTTTTTTGTATTTTAGATTCATTTTGATGATAACCGGTAGAAACAAAAAATGGCGAAAGAAAGCTGAAAAGGAATGCTGCTCCGACACTTTTCAGTTATTTTCCTCTGCATGTGAAGAGGAAGCTTCCTATTGCAAGACCTCTCCCTCAAATTTTTACAGAAACTGTTGTTTCATCGAATGACACTATAAATGAGCTGAAAACCGAGCTGCATAAGTCCAGAGCTGATTGTGCTCTGGAGAAAATCCGGATTTCTGGATTTTTTCGCTAACAGTGATCCGGAAGTTTCCGGAGATCGAAGTCCAGACGTTTCAAAAAATCATTGATCACAGAAGTTTCTGGAAATCAAATTTTCAAATGTGGAACTTAATAACACACTTTATTTTATTTGTTTGTAAGGGAGAGCCAGATACTTAATGAGCCAGCCAGATACTTCATGATTAATATTCATTTTTTATCAGTAAATAGTTATTATAATCATAAACTCAAGAAAGAAAGACATACTTGTAAATTTTAATTTCTTCTCCAGGTCATCATAGGTATGTGTAAATGGTATAGGTATGTGTAAAATTTTAAATATATTTTAGGTAAACTAAGAAATATTGAGAAAAAAGAAAAAAAATTTCTAATTTTTCAATTTAAACTTTGTTTTTTACTCAAGAAATTCTCCGGAATTTTGACTTGGGCTCACAATCACCCCTGTAAGTCTCAATACGGAAATAAAAAATTGAAGGTTGTAAATTTACTCTTAAAAGCTAGACTAAAAAAAAATCCTTAGAGCTATTTAAACTAAAAACAAAACTAAAGCAAAACTTCCAGCCCCTGGAAAAAGTTTTTAATGCAGACCAAATAGAAGCTCTCGGTCAATCAAAAGTAACAAAATGGTCTAATGCAACCATTCAAACTGCATGCTTAAAATTTTCTTGTGGAGTTAATGGCTATAATGCTTTGTTGGCGAATAATCTTCCCTATCCATCAAAGCGTACGTTCCAAAAGAGGATTGAAAACATAAAATTTTCTTCTGAAATTTTGTAAGAAGTATTGCAGCTCTTGGATGTAAAAGTGAAAAACTTTAAGTATAGCCAGGAAAAGCTGAGTAATTTAGCTATTGATGAGATGGCTATTACTCCTAGCATTGAGTATGACCCTTCTTCGGGAACATAGTTTGGGGATGTGACATACCCCTCTCAAAAAGGAAAAGCCAAAAATGCTTTGGTTTTTATGCTAGGAGGTATAAGCACACGCTGGAAGCAAATAATTGCTTATTATTTTAGCAATGGCAGAGGGTTTGGTATTGAATTTAAAAACATTATCATAGAAATCATACAAGAATGTCATAAGATAGGTATCTCTGTTGTTAACGTTACAACGGACATGGGGTCCTCAAATAGAGCCAACTGGAAAGACTTTGGCATAAAGTGTAGCTGAAACGGTGTGAATAAGTCATCCATGCCCCATCCTTGTGATTCAACAAAGATGTTCACTTTTATGGGTGATGTGCCTCACCTTATAAAAAGCATCAACTCGTGCCGCCTAGCAAATAAGTATTTCCTTCTACCTCAATATTATTTAGACAAGTATGATTTGTCATCTTCTAAGATACAATCAAAGCATTTGGGTAAAGTTCTTTACCACCAAGAGAATGCTGAGTTGAAATTAGCACCAAAATTAACTTTAGGGCACTTAGAAAACAATCATTTTCAGAAAATGAAAGTTTCAAATGCAACAGCTGTCATTTCACACAAAGTAAGCTGTGCATTGAAATTTATAGCTGAGGAAGAAAAAGAAAAAACTTTAAAAACTACTGCATGGTTTTTGCAGCACGTACATGGA
>NC_092204.1:47448448-47449149 GCF_043381705.1 Parasteatoda tepidariorum | reverse complement strand
AAGCTCCGAAAGACAAGTGGCAGAGATAATTCTTAGTCTGACTAACTAACTCCACTGTACTCCGTCCCCCCTTTTATATAATTTTTCATCGCGTCTCCAAAATTCTCGAATTGTCTCAAAGACGACAGAACGTCTAGGATTCCAGAAGACCTCGCGAATGACAGCCAGTCTCGAAAACTATACTGGCAGGACAGAAAGGACCCAGTTCATAACAGTATCTCGTGAATTTGGTTTCAAAAGTACAACCCTATTATAGTAAATGTTTTTTCAGTATTCTGAGAAATACCGTGAGAAAAAAAANGTAGGCATAAGGCAAATAAAAATATATAATCTTAAAAAATAATAGCTCGCATAATTTCTACTAAAATTTTTATTTTTGCCAATTTGTCAGAGCTCAAGGGGGGTGTCTAAACCCCTAAACCCCTCTCTTGCGTACGCCACTGATCAAAGTGCCCAAAGAAATAATAGCGGTATTTATAATGACCGGGCAATGTGAGAAATTATCGTAAAGTAATTCAAATTTATGAAATTGCCAAATTTTAATGGTCATTATTCATAATAACTAAGCATTATGAATACTGACCTAAATAATTACATTGCCCGTAACATATATAAATACTATCTACCAATAAGTATTTGGACACGTGTGATTGAAGAGAAAAACAAACTTTATTCACAATCAATAGTTGGTAGAGCCTCCA
>NC_092204.1:47361141-47448348 GCF_043381705.1 Parasteatoda tepidariorum | reverse complement strand
TCTTTTATCTTTCCATCGAATATCATTTGTTGCAAGTGCCCAATTACATTTAACAAATAAATTAATATTAATGCTAAGCTAACGCTTAAACATGAGTACTTATTATAAACAATTTTGATATAATGAAAACAAATGTAACCTGGTCTAATTTGTTGACGTCAGCTGTATGGAACACGTAAAAGTATGATATTTCAAACAAGAGCACTAAAAACAACTCTTTCAATTTTTTTTCTGCAGAAGATAGATGCATATGCAAATGAAAAGAAAGTTTCTCCGTAATATTCTTTGTGAGACAAAGAAATAAGCAATTGTCAGCGTAATTAAGAAGTTCAGTTAAAACTGGATGTAATTAAACGCTGCCAACTTTTTACACTTAGTTAAATATCTTCCAACCTAGTTAATTATTCGGCTATATCAAACTTCTGAAAAATCGAAATAAAATAAAACAAAACCATTTTTCTATTTCTAGTGGATAGCTTAAGAATGAAACTGTAAAACAATCATTCATAAAGCACATTTCAAGAACAGCATTAGAACAAAAAATACATTTTTAGAAATAACAGTACGGTCACTGAAAGATGCATATTAACAAATGTTTGAGTGAAAAGTTCGTAAATGGAATTGGAAGTGAGTTCTTTCATTTTGTTCTTTTTATAACCTTTTGGGATTGAAGTTCAGAATGGAAATGATGCTGAAAATATTTTGAAATGCGATGCAATAATGAATGTTTTAATGACTTTCATCTCGGGAGTGGATGCAAAATTTTAAAAGAATGTACTCGAAGACGTGTTACTTTTTTCTTTCTATTGCAAGAAAGCCGATATTTTCTGAGAACTTTTATACGAAATAAAATCGATCTTAGAATAATTTATTCGAGTGTTTGTTATGGAATACGAGGACAATAGAAGATCTTTGTGGATGAAGGTTCTGAGTGTCATTTCTGAAAAAGGATAAATGAAATTTTCCGGTAAAAGATTTTATTTAACTAACCATTCCTTTATTTTTAAATTTCGAAGATCTCAGTGGACGAAGGTATTAAAGTGACATTTTTTTTAGTGTTCTTTGAGTGGAAGATTTTAAGTACATTTGATAGTGAATAATCGACGTTGTAAATCTGTTTCCCCCCCCCCCCCNTAAATCTGTTTTTTCCCCAGCAAATTATAATCTAAGAGTAAGAATGCTACGACACGAGTAGTTTAATAAGTTTTAGGGATCTAAGAAATTTTGCCTTTTGAAGGTGCCAAGTAACCTTTTTATTTAATATTTCCAGACCAGAGAAGGCGTACAAGTGGACGGTAACACGTTTAAAGTACCTTTTGCCTGCAACTCTAGGCGTCAAGAGTGCGAACGCTATGATGCGAACAGTTTAAATGAATGTGAGAAAATCAAAACATTTCGTTGATTATAAGATTTAGAATAAGGCAGACCATACACTGAAGGGGCAAGCGGTAAGTAAAACACATAAGAGAGGCAGATTCTCACACTTTTGCATTAGCATGTTCACATTACCACTGCGCATTCTAAGGCAAAAGTATAGAAATTCCCCACCTGTATGCTTCTTTCACACCATGGTGTTATTTACTTATACTAAATGTTTAACAGTTTCAGTAAAAGTTTAATTGTGTTATATTTCTCGATCTAAGCAAATTTTAATTTTTTTTTAATCCTTTGTTAATTTTTCTTCACACCTTTGTAATTTCAAATATATAGTTTTTCCGATGCGAAACGTATAACTGAACTCACAAAACAACCTTGTGTTTTTAATCTTCTGCTTACTGTGCTTAGAATGATGAAGCCATTCTGGTCCACTTATTGTACCAGCCGCAAGGAAAGGGTTAATACAGAGAGAAAATTCAAACAACCTATAAGGAGTATATGTATTTATGGTATTACAATTAAAAATGTAATATAAGTATTTATATGCACACCAAAATTTTTTTCATTAAAAAAATATTATTTTTTCACTATTGATTATTATTAATTAAATTAGAATTAAGAAGATTATTAATTTAATATTTCAGAAACTGTATGCTAAGTACATTAATAAGTATAAAGGATCACACTGGATGCTCTTATTTTACTCTTAGAATATGGAAATAATCTAATGTTTCTCTCAAATAGTTTAATTTCTTTATGTAATCTTTAAATAATAAAGGCATCAGTGAATTAATTTTTGATATTTTACGCACTTTATATTTAAGCTTATTATATTTATTACGGACTTTATTATTATATTTTATGGCATTTTACTTTTTAGTTATATATAGTTCATTTCATTTAAATGGGTAGCAGAAGACTTCATTATCTTCCTTTTGATTTAGTATTCGTGCGGGATACATATTTTAAAATTCTTTGCGAAGCTTTTCGAGTTAATTAAACTTAGCATAACATTAATTAGGAAATATAATACGAATTACAATTTCAAAGAGGTGTATTTTTCCAGTAATTCTTTTGACGTCTTTGGTATTTTAACACTCAACAATTATAAGCAGTTAGTAATTTTGGTCCTTTGTTTCTTTATCAGTCTGAATATAAGTTTATTCTGTTTAGTTTCCACCGGGTAATGCAAAGGAATTAAAAATTCTTAATTGTTTAGATTTGTGTTTCTTAAAGGGTTTTTATGATATATAAATACATTAATTAGACATCCACATAATCAGCGTGAAATGTTGCAGAGTAAAAACATTTTTCAAAATAGCGTGCATTTTTTATTTTTGAAGTTTATTTTAATAGTTTGTTTGTTGCTTCTTTTTATTCTTTATTATTTTGTCAAAAGCGTATGGGAGGATCCATCTACAGAAAATATGTAATTTGATTTCAAAGGTTTTTTATTTATTAAAAAGACTATTTCTGAAGAACATGTAGAAAACCCCGTCATTTTATGCTATAAATAATCAGTTTAAGCTGCTAATTTATTTACCAAAAGTGATATTTTACAGTCTTTTAAACTTTAAAAGAATGCTTATGAAGAACTTATTGACCGTACTTCTACTAAGTCTTGGAGGGCTACCATCCTAAATTTGCGAAATTGCCCAAGACGAAGAGTGGTGGCTGAATTCCGCTTGGCCACCGGTCATGTCTGTCTGCGGAAACATCTGTCTAGATTTGGTATCGTTTCTTCCCCGTATGCACTCTTTGCAGTTCTGGTGAGGGCATGGACTCCAAGCACCTTCCTTCTCCGCTGCTCTGCACTTTGCAGGAATTCTATCACTGAACGCTATTGGGAAGCTAGAGACATGTTGTGATTGATAGACTCTATTGCAGCATCTTTTGTTTCTGTTCTTATTTTTTTAGATGTTTAAGTATGATGTTACTGTCTATAATTTGCCATTGGAAATAAAAAAACAAACTTCAAAATGGATATCTCTCTATTTCAGTTACCGATCTGTTTCATATACCAAGCATATACCGATCGCAGGTATATACAGTTATAACGATTGTTTGTACGAACAGTAAAAAATGCCCGAAAATTATACATCGCTAAAAACGCACTTACTCTTTTACTTTATTAACTACATACTCTTTAGTTTTAAATTTATTACATTTCCAAGTTATTTGGTTTATTCTTTCTGCATTCGGTGTTTGAATGGTTAAAAAAGAGAGTAACAAAATTTAGGTATTGAATGGTTTATTATTTCGATCGTGACCATTGTTGGCAAAAATTGCTCCGAAAATGGAACATCGCTATCTTTTATCTTTCTATCGAATATCATTTTCACTCATTTTTTTTATTTTATCACATTTTCTTTTATTTTATCACATACTTTTATACTCCTTAGTAGTAAATTTATCACATTTCAAGTTATGTGGTTTATCCTTTTCTAATTCGGCGTTTGAACGGTTAAAAAAGAGATTAACAAAATTTAGGTATTGAATGGTTTATTATTTCGATCGTGACCATTGTCAGTAAAAATTGCTCCGAAAATGGATTATCGCTATCTTTTATCTTTCCATCGAATATCATTTTCACTCATTTTTTTTTATTTTATCACATTTTCTTTTATTTTATCACATACTTTTATACTCCTTAGTAGTGAATTTATCACATTTCAAGTTATGTGGTTTATCCTTTTCTAATTCGGCGTTTGAGCGGTTAAAAAAGAGATTAACAAAATTTAGGTATTGATTAGTTTATTATTTCGATCATGACCATTGTCAGCACAAATTGCTCCGAAAATGGAACATCGCTATCTTTTATCTTTCTATCGAATATAATTTTCACTCATTTTTTTATTTTATCATGTTCTTTTTTATATTATCACATACTTTTATACTCCTTAGTAGTGAATTTATCACATTTCAAGTTATCTGGTTTATCCCTTTTTAATTCAGCGTTTGAATGGTTAAAGAAGAGAATAATAGAAATCAGGTATGGAATGGTTTATTATTTTTATTATGACCATTGTTTGTAACAAATGCTTCAAAAATGGTACGCACGCACTTTAATTTCTTTGCACTCATTTTTTAATTTATCACATAGTTTTACTCTGTTTTATTATATACACTTATATTATTTAGTTGTGAATTTATACACTTCAAATTATCTGGTTTATCCTTTCTTAATTCGGCGTTTGAACGGTTAAAAAGAAAATAACAGAAATCAGGTATACAATGATTTATTATTTATTGATGTTTCATTATTATTTTTTTATTAAATAAAGGAGCTTTCCTAGATCTAATAAACTTTATGGAGTCCCTTTCATCCTATTTCAAACTACAAAGAGACATTTCTTTTTGTGAAATGCAGCTTCCCGAATCAATTCAGAGTGTATAGTAATTAAGAAAATCTTCCTGTAAGTTTGAATGCAATTAAGCATGAAAGCGTTTTCCCGTTTGCCAGAATTTTTCCGACTAAGTTAATTATTCCGCTTAATTTACTATTTGAAAAATTAAAAGAAGGAAAAAGGAAATCGTCCGTTTAAATTGTTTTTGAGATAATATTGAGAGAGAAAAATACTTGAGAAAACAATCATTCACAATGTACATTCTAAGTTTTCAAAAAAATAAAAAAATTAAAAAAGAGCTTATGATTGATTAATGTTTTCTTTAAAAATTGCCGTTTGCAGGATTTTGTATAATATATTGCTAGTGTTCGAAAAGATTTATTAACTGAATTTAGAAAAATTTTTTGAAACAATTTCGCTGAAAAGTCTAAAAATTATTTGTGAGAGTAAACCTTTTGATATCAGGAGTTTCATTTTAAGTTTATAGAGGTTGAATATTTTTTGAAATTGATTCTGAAGTTTTTGAAATGAAAAGAAACAAACTTTATGCCTACGTATTATCATTAAAGTTGTGTCATAAATTTATTTTTTATGTTATTTATTTTCTATAACTGTCTCTAGATAAAGGACCACAAAAAGGGGGTTAGATGAATTGAATAACTTCTGATGTAACCGTAAATCACTGTTAAGGTTGCTTCAGTGTGCTTGTTCATGTTTCAGTCTTGAACATTTTTCAAATTGATTCTTCACGTTTGCTCGTTTTAAAAATTTCTAGTTTTTTTTCTTACAAAAAACATTATGAAAATATAATTTAATAAGTGAAAAACCATCATAATATTATTCATGGAAATTTGTTTAGTTTGGGGCTGCTTCAGATCTTAGGTGTATCTTAAAAATCAGATTTTTTAAGCACGTAGTTATCATAATAGCTATTCAGAATGAATTGTTGTTTATTTTGGAGCTGTATTAGCTTTTCAGTGTAGCTTAAAAATTAGATTTTTTAAGCATGTAGTAATCATAATAGCTATTCAGAGTGAATTGTTGTTTATTTTGGTGGTGTATCAGCTTTTAAGTGTAGCTTAGAAATCAGATTTTTTAAAGCATGTCGTTATCATAATAGCTATTCAGAGTAAATTGTTGTTTCTTTTGGAGCTGTATTAACTTTTCAGTGTAGCTTAAAAATCATATTTTTTAAGCATGTAGTAATCATAATAGCTATTCAGAGTGAATTGTTGTTCATTTTGGTGGTGTATCAGCTTTTCAGTGTAGCTTAGAAATCAGATTTTTTTAAGCATGTCGTTATCAAAGTTATTCAGACAGTTTTCTAGAGTAATTTGTTGCTCATTTTGGTGCTGTATTAGCCTTTCAGTATAGCTTAAAAATCAGATTTTTTTAATCAAATTGTTGTAATCGTTATTCAGGGTAATTTGTTATTTGGTAGAGAATGTATTAGGTAGTCCCTAAATAAATAACAAATTTTTCGGTGCTGCTGATCAGATTTTTTACGTACAGCGCAATTATAATTGTTATTCAGGGATATTTGTTATTTATTTTGGCTCTATTTCACCTCACTAGTGTAGCTTACACAGTTAAAATTTTCATTCTAAAATTACGGTGAAATAACTTGCAGCTGTCTGTACATCCGATTAACCGCAAATTTTACGGTAAAGAACATTTTTTTTCCTCAATGGTTTTTTCACCATTTGCAACTAGCATTTTTCGAAATCGTAAAAAAAAAATTATTATTTAGCTAAACTTAGGAGCTCTACTTTTCGTAAGGTAATGCGCATTGGAGAGTGCCGGACACTGGAAATTCTTCATGTGTTGAAGGGAATGGAGGAAATATTGTGGTGTCAATACTAGGACTCGAACTCCAGTTCTGTCGGTTATGAGATTGACAGGTAAGCCCGCTCGGCTACGCAGTTGCAAAGAACTAAGTAACTTCATTAGGTGGATCTAGTTGGTGCGATAAAATTCTGGTCGTTTAACTGTATAAGTTGAAAGCAGTTAATAAACAGTTTTTCTCAAACTTAACACTTTGATTACCATTTTATTTATGGCTATTTGACTGTTTTGATTAAATACGGTAAAATAACCATTCAATAAATTGCTATTTAACCACTTTTTGCTAGAAATATCTAACAGTGTAGAAATCAAGTTTTTTAAGTATGCCGATTCAATTTACACTAGAAGAGTTTTCGTAATAATTGTTTAGCGTGAAATTGATTAAATTCTTTGGTCTAAAAATAATTAAAGTTCAACACAAATATATAAGGCGCTATTAATATTTAGTTGTATATGTAAGGACAACGAACTTCTTTTATTTTTAAATTGTAAAGGGTGAAAAACCAAATCCGTTGGAATATATTTTTTTATCTAGTTTTCGAATAAGATATTTCACAACACCCACGGGAAATACAAATTCTGTAAGTCCGTATTGAAATATAACCAGATGTTTCCATATTAAGTAAGAAGACCTGTTTATTAGATACTTGTTGCCTCCGGCAACTAGGTGGTCCGCTTTTTTTAAAGTTATTAGAATTTCAAGTATCCCGAGATTTAAATTGTATAGTAAAAAAATCGGTGAATTTATAAAATTGCTTTACATTGCACCAGTGACGGTGCTTTTATTCATACATCTTGCGCGTCCGTACTTTCAGTTTTTGCGCGTTTTTGGCCATTTTTCTTTTAGAATTGACAAAAGTAAGTATTGTGAGAATTCTATTTAAAAAAAAGTCCTATGTTGTTCTTTTCTAAATATTTTATTCTTCCTTTCTGACTATTCTATAGTTTCTTTCTGCATATTCTACTGTTCCTTTCTGCATATTCTATTGTTTCTTTCTGCACATTCTATTGTTTCTTTTTGCATATTTTCTTGTTTTTTTTCTACATATTCTGTTGCTCCTTTCTGAATATTCCAACATTTTAAACAAAACATATTAAGTAGCTAAATGGAGCTTAGTAAGGATGCTAAAACAAATTAGCACTTTTCTTAACTTTGACGCAGCATTTTGATTAGACATATATTTCATTTTTTCCAATATTTTGATTTAATTTAAATCAAAATAAGTGAAAAATATTATATTTATCATTTTAATAATTTATAACTATGAAATACGGCATAAAACTTCGGTGTATTTTTCTGCTTAAAAAGGCAAAATCTTCAAAACACGGGACAGGCAATAATTTTTCAAATTTGCACTCATTTGCAGTCATTTAAATCTGAGAGAAATATTGAAATTCATTTTAGATTACATTCATTTTAGAAAAACACATTCATCATTGAAATTTCTTTAATTCGCAAAATCAATTACTGATAAATTTTTAAATATGAATGAAAAAATTTTAAACGACTTATTTTGGATTTTGTGTTTTAGTACAAATATAATTCTGATAATCTAACAGATTTTTTAGTAACTATTAGACTGTTTTTTATAATTAACAAATACCACAATATATTTTTGTTTGTAATTAGAGTTTCAGAAAAAAATTAAACGTAAAAGGGTCAATGGTGTTTCAATTGCGTCAAAGTGTTAAAATTAAACTGTGCTCTTATTTGCAATTATTGTTGCATTGGTTATGAAACAATATTTTTCAAGTAGTATCATTAATTAATTATCAAGTAATTCATTAAGTAATTCAGTAAATATTAAGCAATTCATTCTAATTAATTCATTATTAATTTTTTCTTAAGAATAAGGAATTTTAACTGTTATAAATTTTTTTAACTTGATACTGGATAATGCGATGTTTGATGTAATCTTCCTTTCCTGGTAAAAATGTTTTCTTTTTATTCATAAAATAGAAATCTCATAAAAACTAGCACATGAAGTAGTAACCTCATAAGTAGCTTTATTGCGTTATGCTGAATCAAAAACTTCTAGAATTTTTTTTTCTTTTTTGAAAAAAATTATTTAATGCTAATCTTTTTTAATTTTTATTTGGTAGATTAAAATTATTCAAAACGTATGGAAAATATAAGCAATGTCTATGTTTAAAGCTTTCAAAGTGAGATAAAAGCAAGCATCCCTAAAAAATTTTGAGTATTAAACCTTATTAAAAAAATTTCGATTTGAATTACAACTTATGGTATGTAATCTTACTTTTCAGAATTTTTTTTTTCATTCTTGTCAATGGAAATTCAATCAAAACTAGCATGTGAAGTAATAACTTCTTTCGTAGCTTTATAGTATTATGTAGCATAAAAAAACTCACCGAAAATTTTTTTCTCGTATTAGATGATAATGCAAAAAGTACTTAATGCTAATCTTTTTAGAGTGTAGTGTTACATTTTTGCTCTCGTGTCTTCCGCAAGCTTTCTATTTTTTCTATTTATTTTCATTACTTTTTCTTTTTAGCTTCGTTAATGAAGTTTTTCTCCTCAGGATGGATTTAAATATCTTGAATAAATAGAAAGATAAAAAAAGAAGCTTATTTCGACAGTTTCTATGTCTCCTTTTTTTTCTTTCTATTCCAGGTTCTTTTAGAGATTATTCAATTGAGTTTTTCTGTAAAGATGGCTAATTTATGAAAGCATCAGAGAAGTCTTATTTTCCGTAGATATAATTATAGATAAAAGGAAAACTGAATCGATTGGATTGAATATTTAATAGATTCGGAAGCAGCATTAGGATTTGAAACGTTCTTGGAGTGTGTTATTAATCTTTTTTGTGAGAAGTATTTGTAATTCGTTTCCTTATTTTTTTTTGTTTTTAATTTCTTACTAGAAAATTTCTATATTATGAAATATATTATTTTCAATCTATTTTGGATTGTTGTATATTCATAATAATAATATTTATAAATATAATAATATTTATGAATTAAACAACGGAATTAAAAAATTCTGGTAAAATTATCGTACTCTATGGTAATGTCATTTTCAAAATTATAGTTCTTATTACCATGCCTTTAGTTAAAAATACAAATATGATAAGTAAATTTATCCAAATAAATGGCTTTTATGCCATCCTCTAAAGTACCATGATAAAATTTCCAAATTTTACCACACTTACCAAATTTTATCACATGTTAAGAAATCTTACTTTATAGTTTATTTTACCAAAGCGCTTCGGTAAAAATTATCGAGCCTCTTGGTGTTCTCATTGAGCCTGAAGCAAAAATTTCATCACATTCTGGAAGTTCTGACCATGCTTTTTAGTTATTTGTGATTTTTTTGGAATAAAGAAGAAAATTGCTGTCAAGGAGATGGTAAATAATTTCATTTATTTGTCATTTGTCTTTCTTGAAACCATTGTTCGCCCAAACTCTTTAATTTAAAACTTCTTCCAATTTAAAAGCATTTACTTAGGTCTTAAGTCACGCTCTATGTTTACGTCATAGAGACTATGTTTACATCATAGACGTTATGTCTACGCCATAATGGTTCTATGTTTACACCACAAAGGTTCAAAGTTTTCTGAAACAAGCATATTAAAAACTACAATAAATACGGCGTTGTACAAAATTCCGGATCAAATTACGGTATAAAGTACCGGCACTTCGGGTGCACCATCAGTAAAATCTATTTTTACTGAAAAATATCATACCGTAATTTTTACAGTAATATTTACTTTGAGTGACTCAGTGATTTTACTGTAATTATTACCGTAAAAATTTCGGTAAAGCAGATTATTTGTACCGCAGCATCTTCCGGTAAAAATGAGTTTTACGGGGAAAAGTACCGGTACCCTGAGTGCCCGTATTTTTTATAGTAATTTGATCTGGAATTTTTTACAGTGTGTAGGCTGATGTTATCTCCCAATATGTGGCAACTTATACCGACAGTAGGAGATTTTTTTATATTTTTGTTTCAGGAATTTTAGATATCTGGTAAAAGAAAAAACAAAATGCGTCGCAATATTCATCTCTCTCTCTCTCTCTCTCTCTCTCTCTTTTTCTCTCTCTTTTTTAAAATTTATGTAACTGCAATATTTAAGCGACGATGATTAAGATATCTGACTAGTTGCGACAACTTTTTCTTGAAATGCTAACATAAAATTTTGAAAAACTAATTTTTTTATTATGTAAAAAAACTAGCAAAAAATTACCATTATTTTTTTTCTAATTTTCATTATTTATCTTATGAAAAAAATTTCTATCACCCAAAACCCAAAAACAAAAAATTCTTTGAGTTCGTATTTAGAAGGCTATCAAATATGTTTTGAACCTTCATCTTAACAGTAAGTTCAAATACTACTTATGAGAATCACATTGAGTTAGAGATCAATGTAATTAAAAAAAACAAATTTTTCAAAATTTCCGTACTTGACTTTGCGGAAAAACATACATAAGAAATTAAAATTCTACTTTTTTCTCTAAGTCTGTAGTTCAAAACATGTGTGCTATATTTAAAAACACTCATGAAAAATTGTAGAGAATTATTTTAAAAACAACACGAGATATCGTGAAGGTGATGTGAAATCTGATTTTGAGATAAACGCATTTAACGACTGCTTAAAATCATTAGTCTATGCGCTGTTACCACCTTGCACGAAATCTGTTACAACTTAGAAAATAATTAGAGTGCAAACAGAAGTGAAGTATTTTTAGAAAGCTAAGGGTACAAGGATTTTAAATTTATAATAAACACATTTTCGAAAAATTTCCCTACAATCATATTTTTGCACTAGTTAGATACTATAATATTGTTTCCATTGTGAAGAGTTAAAAAAAGAGATTATTTGGAACTAGAAAAAAAGCTATTTTTCTTTTATCTATTACCATGTTATAGATTCACGAAAGCAATTTTTTAATTTGTTATAACAAACTTATAGTTTTCTATCATAAAAATTTTAAGAAATTTATAGTTTTTTAGAAATTTTATAAATCAAGTGATGGAAAAACAAAATCAGTAGCAGACTTTTAACATTTTCGTATAAGTGAAAATAATTCATTCTTTTTAGAGTCCCCTATTTAAATGCCTCTCAGGATCTTAAACTTCTGGCTCTTGTGAGAGTTTGGTGACCTTTGTTATCCAGTACAGGAAACAGCTTTTAATTTAAAAATATAGAAATAAATCAAGATAGAAATCATTGAAGTTTATTCTGAATTTAAATAGGAAGTTTCGTTGGTGCAGTTCGACTTCTTGAAATATATTTATACAGTTGATCCTTTTACAAATTATTAATACGTATAATCTTCAAATTAGAATGAATTACGGATTTTTAATAAATATTGAAATAATATCTTTATTTATTTATCAGTATAAATGCAGCTATATATTTATTCTTTTTTATATGAATTGTGACTACCTTTGAAGTTATAAGTGTACTATTTTCTGAATTATTGGTTTTGGATACTTTAATACACTTTTGAATAGTTATGGAAACTTTTGGACCGTAAAAATTCGCAGCGTCTTTTATAAAACTAGTTAAGATATAAAAAGTCTTATCTACGTGTCATATTTTCCCCAACTGATCTTATATTAATCAAATTTCAAATTTCGAAAATAAAGTCTATATTTATCAAGTAACAATTTTACAAACAAAACGACTTTCAACAATTTAAGATTTAATGTATTATAATATATTCAAAAGAACTTTACATAACTTTTAAGAGTTTTGCTTATCCCTGTTGCAGATTTGCAAACTGTTTTACTTTTCTTTCCTTATTTTAATATTTATTTAAAAGATATGAGACATGATGGCTCAATGGTTCAGACACTGAGCTATCTCTATGAAGTACTGCGGCAAAAGCACTTATATTCAATTAAATGAGTATCAGCTTGTCCATGAAGTAAAAGCGGCAAGCGCGCAATCCTGACCATGTAGTCACCATCGTGCTGTTAGTTACAAATTTGCGGTGTCTTAATTCTCATAAGATTCCTGGACCGCAACGAGGTAATTGCTTGCTGCNGGTTCAGACACTGAGCTATCTCTATGAAGTACTGCGGTAGAATCAGTGGTAACGGTTGCAAAAGCACTTATATTCAATTAAATGAGTATCAGCTGGTCCATGAAGTAAAAGCGGCAAGCGCGCAATCCTGACCATGTAGTCACCATCGTGCTGTTAGTTACAAATTTGCGGTGTCTTAATTCTCATAAGATTCCTGGACCGCAACGAGGTAATTGCTTGCTGCTTTTTAATTTTTTTTTAAATAAATGTCAAATTTAATCGATAGCCAAAGCATTTATTTTGAGCCCAAGTCATAAGTTTAATGTGGGGTAGGTCTGAGTATCATCTCCCATACTGTTAAATATCTAATAAAAGTAGATCACAATGTCTGGGATGTAGTGTATCTACCACTACAAATATACAATTCCAATTCAGTAGTATATAAGACATGTTAACTCGATTCTATGACTTTTCATAGATGAAGGTTGACAGTGTTTACTTTTTAGAGTATCTTTGACTATCTTTGATGTAATGACTAATCTTTGTAGGCGTTTTGTTCATAAATTTGAGACTTAAGCCAGCAATTAAAGTAATTAACATTTGTTTTATAAAGATTAATTAATATTCCTAATAAAAGGAAGCGTTCAGTTATTAATACGTTTAGTCTAACCAGTGGAAGTTAGTCATTCGTTATCTTGTTTTACTCACACAATCCTTGGAAATAATTTAGTCAGTTTAATCTTCAGTGTGATGTCTTAGTCTTCTTTAATTAACTTTCTGAATCTTTATAAATGTCTTAAATGTTAACTACATTTCCCTAATTTTTCTAAAATTCTGTAAGTTTAATGGTTGTAGATCCTTCTTCTAATTGTTTGGAGAGTAGCAGTTCCAGATATCTAATCACATTTAATTAAACTGCGTTTCTTGAAATAATTCATGTATGTTGAGAATGGAAATGTATAAAATAATTCTATCCGCTTGTAAGTATCTCACAATTAATTCATTTCACTAAAAAGTGAGAGGACATTTTGAATAAGATTGTAGCAATTTTTTTCTTTTTCAAAAATGTGCAGAAAATCATTTAAAATTTCAATAACTTTTGAATAAATTAGAATTTTAAGTAAAACTATGCGTTTTGCTTATAAATAAATTTGACCCTTTCAGCATCCCAAATTTCAATTAATAGTTGCATTCTTACGGCCTGTAGAGTATGGGTATTTTTTTCAACGAGTTAAACAGTTAATAATTCTTGAACTAATTAATAACTTTTAATTTTTTCATTACATCATAATTTCTATATACTTTTCGACACACATTCAATTTCAAGTTCTTAACTCTTAAAGTTAGTCCGCAGCAAAACAAAATGTAACGTCACAGCGACTGTGGCCTTTTGCAATTTTTTTTAAAATAGAGAAATATCGTCTTCACTCAAAAAGGCAAGAAATTTTTATTTGTCCTGTTTCTGACTGAATTGAACAAAATTCAGATTGAATTGAACTTTCTCTAGAGTACCAGCCTATTGAAAATTGGAATAGGCTGGTACTCTAAGAAAAATCGTTTTATCCTAAAATTATAATATTTATATCTTAGATCTAAATTCTGTGCACGATTGCTTCAACTTCAGTAAGATGTTAAATAAGACAATATTTCCGTTCATGTCAAACCCTTCTATCGCGTATCCAAGTTTAAGAAGCAAGACAATACTTTTCAATTTAGTACCATACAAAGAAAATTCCATATCACATATCCGAATCCGTCGAAAAAAATATATCTTTATTCAGAGAAAGTAAGTTTTTGTGTCTGATTTCATAACTTAAAATATCGTCTGCACTAATTAATTAGCATATTTGACATCTATCCCACGAATCATTAAGATTGAGTTCTGGAACATGAATATCGGCTCATTAGACCAAAAGCTATTCAGGGAGGTCCATTTTTTTATTTTGCGCACTGCACGTAAATTTTGAAGAAAAAGAAATCCTCATTTATTCCTTATAGATATCTAGGAAAATGTAATAAATAGAATACTCCTGTAATTTAGTTAAGGATTATGATATTCTACAAACTTAATTGATATCATTGCCTTATCAAATATTCCGTTACTAAAAAGACTTTTAAAAAGAAAATACATTTTTCAAATTGAAAATAGGTAAAGGAAAAAAAACAAACACTGAATTTGATAAAATACAGTTATAACATCACATTTCTCAAAAACGCTATTACTTTGTCTGATACAGTTTCGTTTAAAATAATTAGATTATCCGTTGGAATTGATGCATAAACTTTTAGATGCGGGTCGCATTGAGTACATTTATTCTCAGGAGAATCGAATGTTTCATACAATATATTACTATAATTTCTGGCATGTGATATTTTTAGAAACAAGTTTAATTAACTTTTACTAGAGCTTTCAGAAAATGTAATTTCAGGCTCGAACAAGTAAATTTATTAAGTGTTACCCCCTGATTTATATCTAAATAAGGGATTTTCTTACTTAAACTTTGTTTTTGTCTATAAAGACGTTGAAAACACACAAATTGGAATTTTTAAGAAAATAATTACTATTTTTTTTATTTAATTGCTATAAAAATAGAAAATATTGTTTGTTATCTAAACGTTAATGTTAGCATAATAAATATTTATGCATTTTAAGTTTGAAAAATAGTGCTGAGTAGTGATATTTATTTTAATAATTCTCACATCATGAATTCTAAATTGAAAAACGTTTGACAGTAAAAAATTTAATTCTTGTTTCAATAAACTGAAATAAAAAAAATATACGGAATAAGCTTTCTAAATTGGAAGACTTTCAGCTTTCTAAGAAAAAAAAAGCATAATATAAGTCACATGTGAGGGCATCTGTGATCTTTTTCTCAAAGTGCAAGTAGCCGATTCCAAACTAAAGAAAGTACATATTGTCTTAATTGTTTTTCTTTTTATATGTAGACTTTCAGTTAGCTTTATTTTTGCTGTACTGTAAATTGTAATTTTGTAAAAGATGTGATGATATGCTCTCCGGGTTGTAATACTGTAAAAGTCCGTTATAACGACAATACACGATAGTAGACGGAAGGGCGGGTTGGGGCAGTAAGCAAATCCGCATATTTAATAATAAAACGGCAGTAAAAAAAGGAACAAAAATAGTCAAATTTCCCCCTTTCTCTCGAATTATGATTTAAAATATGTATCTAGATTAGACAGCTTTTGCCTACTCTTTTTCTATTGTTTCTTTGCTCGTACTGGTTTTCGCTTTAAAAAATTCCGAGAAAAAAAATGATGTTCTTTTGTTTTTGATGTCATCGATAACACTAAATATTGATTTCAAATGTAAGCTGACAAAAAGGGAAATGAGAAAGATATTTGGTCAACAAAAGGCTCATTCTTTTTAAGTGTGCAGCAGTATTCTTAAAAATAGCAGAAGAATTTTTCTTTTGTAAGGAGAAAAATAACTGGGCTTAGTGGTGGAACACATTACTTTATAAACATAAGGTGAAATTCTGTTATTGTACCCATTTCTGTATTGGTATCAAAAATGACTGAAAATATCGTCTATTTTATCTTTTTTCGTATAATATAGCACACTTAAACAAGTAGTAAAATGTATTCCCCCAAAAAACAAAACAAAAATGGGAGGATAATAATTTTCAGCTAGTTATATTTTTTTTCCATTCATAATATTAACATTCTGACAGCGTCAAAACCTGTCATAATAATGGATTTCTTTTTACATACCGTACTCGTTATAACGAGCGTTTACTGTATTTATTAAAACAAATATAAATGTTCACGAGCTTATATAACCAAGTTGTATTTGAACTGGCTGTTTTCAAACTCGTTTACTGTTTTTCATTTGCATAAAGGGTCTATCAGTTCTACATACAGATAAGGAACACGATATAAAACAAAAATCATATGATAGGGCACGCAACCCAAATATGGGCACTGCTGTAAAAAAATATTCAATTCCTAATTTTGTATGTATCATAAATAGCAGTATGTAAGCTTAATTCAATGCAAATGAGCTGAAGAAGTGATAATATTCACATACCAACGTAGCCAAGCAACGCAACGATATTGCACGCAACAAAAGCATTAAAGCGATGCTGCACGCTGAAATGCATTGAAGCGATATTGCACGCTGAAAAGCATCAAAGCGATATTGCACGTTGAAAAGCATTAAAGCGATATTGAAGGTTCTCATAAATTGTGTATTTTAAAATTGTTTTCAGAAATTTGAGTGCGTCTTCTTTTAATTAAGAGGATTCTGCTTTGATGAATCATAATTATCGATAGAATTAAGGCGAGTTCTTTAGTTCTTTTTTAACGTAAATCTCTTGTTGCGAATTTTGAATTTTTGTCTAGGAACAACCATTTTTAGTAGTTAAGTCACCACCGGCTGCCAAGTCGGAACCAGCACCCATAACAAAATATTAAGAAATATAACAGCTCATCTGTCTGTCAACAATGGTCCTGGTATTGTGTACTGTGTTGTCAAGAACAACAGTTAGACACGATATATAACATATTACCGGTGCCTTGTTTGGGTGCATGAAGAGTGTTGTGGCCTTAGAAGAAAAAAAAAATCTATTTTTGTGTGTCAATCTTTCGATATTTTGTATCTTTTATATCTCTTAAATCTCTTGAAATCCTTAAATCTTAAAATCTCTTGAAGTTTTTTCGTCGTTTTAAGTCTTTTTTTTGTGTATAATTTTAAGAAAGTGCTCATATTAAGTGCCGGGTTTCCAAACATGGACATAGACTCTCAGCAGGGGTACTGTCCATTTTTATATATTTTAAGCTTAATTTAAATTTTTTTCTGTTTATCAATTTTTAAATACTTCTCTTCTTGAAAAAAATTTTAAAAAAATGTTTGGGAATGCCTATATTTAGGTCACTTACCTTATATCAAGAATCAGAAGAAGGCGCACAAGATACCCATCCCACGATCAAGACTTTGTTTTTAATCTACTATTATACTCAATACTCTGTTCTCCATGTTCAAGTTTTATTCAATGATATGCATTTGATTTTAAGAAAACACTAAGATAATTATTCTCTTCCAATAATGTTAAAACGTTTATTCTCTACCTCCCACAAAAAATAGTCTAGACGACAGGCTCGAAAATAAATAATTCGTTGCGAAGACAAAGTGTACTTCAAACTGATCATTTTATTCTAAGTTTACTTTATTTTTTTATTGCTATGATGAAACCTTTTTTTTACTCATTTTATTGATAACTGTTATTTTTAAACGAGTCATTTTATTGTTTTATTTGTTTATGGAAAAGTATTTTAATTTTTGACGCTATAAAACTATTTTTATATGTATCAGTTATGCAAATATAACTTATCTAATGTACCAAGGTTTAAAAATTGTGAAAAATGGAAAAGATAATAATTTGAATATAATTAATTACACCTAATTTAAGAAGTCCTTTACATTGCAATTTTTAAAAAAAAATAATAGTTTTAAAAGAGAATTTTTTAAAATAATTGTTTCGAAAACTGTAAAGCTTTGGTCTCGAATACGACTAAGAACAAATTTTTCCAGAATTGCTTTCAAAAATGTACTTTACTTAGACTAAACTAAAAAAAATAAATAATGAATTTTACTAAATTTTATAATACGAAAGTGACACAAAATTCTAGCATTTAAAAAAAAACATTGTATATCGTACTATAAATTTTGAAATTTTCTGATGTGCAATTTTTCCAGTTTGTTATATCCGATGATCAGAATTTTAAAAATGTAAATTGCAAAACACGCAACTGTTGTGTGAGGCTAATTTTTAATTATGTGCATTTAAACAAGATTAATAATAAATAAGAATAGCAGTTAATATACAATAATAATTACTTTTTTTTCGTGAAATTTGGTGTATAAAGTGAGCAAAAAATGTACGTTGAACTAAGAACAATTAAATTTATATGCATATTTCTTGCATTAATATTATTAAAAATTTTAAATGAAAAAGCTCGTTTTTATGGCTTTGAATGTTATTTTAACTAATTTTATCAGTTTTAAAATTATGTTTTCTTGAAGCCCCATGTAGTGTCTATAAATTAATTAATTATAAGGTTGAAATAATTATTAATTATATAGATGCTTTTATCATTCCTTTTGTTACTTATTGAGCAAAAATATAGCTTTAAGAACTTTAACCAAATATTTTATATTCTCAGCAATTTTTCATTTCAAAACCAAAAAGTTGAAGTAGTTTGAACTATTTACTTAAGTAATGTTGGTGATATATTTTAATATATGATATTTACTAATTCAGGATCTCCTCCAAATTCATTACGTAATTAGCTCTAAATTGATATAAATATTTTAAAAACAAATAATTAAATTAGTGGCACAAAGACAATTAAGCTGAAATTAAATTTTAATGGCATTCATAAAAAAATTCTGTCAACATAACTTAGTCCGTATAAATGTTAATAAGTAAATACACTGTACCTGTAACTTTTCCCAGTCCGCTAAAATTCCGTGAAACTAACTTTCATTTGAAAAATGAAACAGAGAATAAATGCGAACGTAATTAAGGGAATATTCTGTAAATTTGAATATAATTATTCGTGAGCTTCCATCTAAGTTAATTATTTTCGAGAAATACGGCGTTTGAAAAATCCGGAGAAAATAAACCGAAATAAGTGAATAGAAATCCTTTTCGGTCGACTATTTTTGAGAAAAATATAAGAATGAAATTTTAAAGATATAGCTATTTACATGTACTAGGAGGGAACAGAAAAGGATGAAAAGCTATATATTTTTAAGAGTGGATTGTATTTTTCCTCATACAATACCATTTTGGAATTTTTAAAAGTGAGTTAGTATTCTCAAAACGAAACAAAATGCATTAGATTTAAAATGCTGGTTTTTGAAAAGCATATTTAGAATTAAAATATATTTACATAAATGTAAAATTTGGGGTGCTCTTAAGTTATACCCTTTCCTCTAAACATTTTAATATCAGCTGAAAACTTTGAAACAATTTTTTAAAAATAATGGAAAGGCGAAATGTTTCTTGTTTTAAAAATTATTGTTTCGACTAATCTTGTACCATTGTGATAAAATGTTGCTTTTAAATATTATCTATTGCAATAGCAAAATGAAGCATGTTTAAATGAATTTGGATTTGCCAAAAAAATACAGATTAAAAAAGTCGTATTTTAAATTTATATTTTCTCGTGAATTGTTAATTTCAAACTTTCAATTTTGTAATTTAAGTACTATTAAGTATTTGTAATTTGGTTCTAGGAGAGAAAATAAGTAATATTTTGCTATCTAATTTTCTTTGCTTTTATTAATTTAAATAATAATTAATTAAATTAATTAACTAACGATAAATGTATTAATTTAAATAATAGTTTAAAGAATTATTTTTGGATAAACTAGCTACCCAAGTATAGCTATATTACATAACATCAGAAAATCAGTAAAATCTAACGCTATCTTGCACAACTTCTAATATTAGAAAGATACATAAGGTCGCTGTTTTAACTGGATTATATAATATTAGATTCTATGCAAACTAATATTATCTAGCGTTCTCCGTAATATTAGTTTAAATTACTTATGATTCTATATAATATTAGAGAAAATAAGTAATATTTTGTTATCCAATTTTCTCTGCCTTTATTAATTTAAATAATAATTAATTAAATTAATTAACTAACAATGAATGTATTAATTTAAATAATAGTTTAAAGAATTATTTTTGGAGAAACTAGCTACCCAAGTAGCACCTTATATTGCATATTAGAAAGATAGAAAAGGTCGCTGTTTGCCCTGCATTACGCAAGATTAGATTCTATGCAAACTAATATTATCTTGCTTTCGACGTAATATTATTTTATATTAGTTATGATTCTATATAATATTAGATTTTGCATTTTCTGATATTATCTTGCGTTTCTTTTTATTTTTGGAGTAGGCAAGAGGAATATTTGAATAGTAGTAGAATAATTCTGCAATATAATTTTACTCATCTTTCTTTATTGCTGTGAAGCAGTAAAACATAGAGCAATATAATGTCATTCCTTGCATTATTTACTTAGCGATACAGAAATACTAAATAAAATTATATTAGCGAATTTTGCTACCATCCATTTTCCTCCCTCTTAACCCAAAGTATATCTTATATTTTTTTAAAATTCTCTTTTGAAATTGTTTTCTTTTAAAATAGAAATTAGAATTTAAGCATAAATGTGTTATTTAAAGTAATGTTGAAAAAAATAGATTTCAAAAATTATCTAATATTTCCACTAACATTTTTTTGCGTTTTCTGACATAAAATTGCATCAGCTAAAAATTATATTTTAAGTAATATTTAATTTATTGTTTTATTTCATAAATAAATGTTTATTTATTAATAATATTTGATAGCCTTTCACGAAAAAAGTGGCTTGGACCAAAAATAATGAAATAGATGATAATTTAAAAAGCTCGCATGTAAGATTGAATGCTATTTAATTTTATATAATATAAGTTCTAATATCAGAAGATAGGATTCTGGAGTCGAGCGTTTTCTAGCACGGCAGTATCATATTACATCTTTCTAATGTTACATAAAATCATTTTGCCACTGAGTAAAATTTAGATTTTTAAAATAATAAATATTAAAAAAGACTTCTTTTAAATTATATTTCTTGGTATTTATTAAATCAATTTATTTTGAATTTGTAATTTAAGGACAGGAGGCGTTGGAGGGATATGCTAGAGGCCTTAAGTGCCCAAACGCACGTGGAGGATAAGTAAGTAAGTAATTTAAAGATATATTTTGTTCAAAAAAAATAAATAAATAATATTTCAAAATTCAATTTTTTATTTTTATTAATTTAAATAATAATTAATTTAATTAATTAACTAATAATGTCTTTATTAATTTAAATTATAGCTGAAATATTTATTTTTGGAGAAACTATTTTCTAAATAAATGCATAAAATAACTTATTTATAATTGCGATTTACAATTGTGAGTAACTGAATTTTACAATTGAGTACAAAAATAATTTTTGAATTAATTCCACAGATGTTGTGAAATAAGCAAAAATTAGCATTAAGGGGATCTAAATTTCTATCACTCACTTGACTTATTGTGACCAATTTTGAAATATTGTTCTAATCCATCTTGAACAGGTGCACGGTTTAAAAAAAGAATCGATTTCTTTAAAAAAAAGAATAAAAAACACTTCACGTTTTTTATTTGCTTTATTTGGGTTTCATTAGATAATTTTTGGAATCCATTATTTTTTTTAAACGTTACTTTAAATAACACATTTTATGTCGAAATTCTAATTTCTATTTCAAAAGAGAACAATTTTAGTTTAAAGAAAACTTTCTTAGCAATATTTGTTAACAGTTTATAACTATAGATGGCAGTACTGTTAATTTGGCAGATATTTAATCGGGATTGTTACTTTAGTTGGTAATTTCTAATAAAATGATATATATTTAG
Source organism: Parasteatoda tepidariorum (assembly GCF_043381705.1). Lineage (NCBI taxonomy): Eukaryota > Metazoa > Arthropoda > Arachnida > Araneae > Theridiidae > Parasteatoda > Parasteatoda tepidariorum. Next base: position 47,426,327 of record NC_092204.1, on the reverse strand, counting down.
ATGATTTGTATTAAATTATGTGTATTTAGATTTTTCAGAACTTTCAGCAAAAAGTTTAATCCATTTTTCGTAGAAAATTAAACAAAAAATATCAAAGAAACAAAAGGATCTTTATAACTAATTTTCAGCAAATGTTAAGAATTGTTTTAAAGACTTTTTTACTATAAAAAAAATTATAAACCCTGCATCTTCATGTAAAGCTCACAGATGGATTTGGAAATATAAAAACTTTGTCATTCAGCAACCTCGTTTGAGCTTCAGTTTAAAACTATGAATTTTGTCTAAGTTTCTCTTTGCATGTCATTTCCCTAAATAATTCTTTTAAAGGCAGAAATATGATAAAATGTTTTTGTTCTACACAATAAAGTACAGGTACATTTATGTCATACTTTCTTTTTAGGATTTTTAAATGCACAGCAAATAATGATGTAATTAAAGAAATAAAACTCAAGCCTTAAAAACGTAATATAATATCATAAATATATGTATATTTCTTTTTCACGCTGAGCCAGAGAAAGTTCTCATTTCTTTTTCGCGTTTGCAAAAAATAAAAAATAAAAATAAATAAATAAATATATATATATTTTATAATGCGTATATAAATATATATGTATATATTAAATAGTCAAGTATAAAAGGACGTTACNAAAAAAATTAAAATACTTTTAATTTTTTGAAACACTATAGCACTATGTTAAAATGACCTGGAACACTATCAAGAAATCAAGAAAACTAAATTATTGGTTTCACATAAAAAATTCCGTTTTTTCCTTTTCTCTAAGCTGTTCATAAATAATTCCTACTTAAAGTTCAAAATCTCTAAAAGCACCACGCGGCTTTAAACCTACTTTTAGATCTTTATATATATATATATATATATTGTTACGTTATAAGATTAAGAAGATCTCTTTTTTTTTGTTGTACGAAATGTTGGAAAGACTTAGAGAAGGTTAAATGTCTAGTTCAAAAACAGTTCTTGATAATTTAAAACTTAGATTTATTGCTTTCAGTACTCCAGTTAAAATAAAATAAAAAGGTGCTATTTCGAACTTCTAAAATTAATAACTACATTATCTCCGTCTTTATACGACAAATAATTGGGGTTTTGTTGAATAAATTATATATTTGTGCTTTATTTATTTGATATTATCTTTTATTAGAATATTTATACAATTATTCGGAATAGTAATAAATTGTTTGATGTAATTTTATTAGTCTATTTATTAAATAATTGTAGTCAAAATAATAAAGTAAGATTTTTTGTTCTAAGTCCACCATTTTCATTGTTAGGATTGGAAAAATCAATTTACTTTCAATTACTATCTTTGACAAAATTCTGACAATAAATGATTTTCCTTCTTAGCCGTTGTTGAAACTTAATTCATGAAATAAAGAAGTTGACAACATAGTTAAAAACGATGTATGCGAAATATATAGTTCAATTACAAGATTAAGAGGATCTCTCATTGTTTACAAGATTAACAAGATCTTCACATTTTTTTTATGCTAATCCGAAATTGAAAAACAATTTACTTCACAAACGATTTTTCATTCATGAAGACGTTTACAAAAAAGTTGAAAAAATATTTTGTTAATTTTCAAGATTAATGCGGATTGTCAACGAGATTACAAGATTAATAAGGATGAAAAACACGTCTAGAAATAGTTAAATATAGGGAAGAATCGACTTCCGATTCTAAAAAACTTTGTACTCAGTACAAAGTATTTTATAATAAATAAAATGAAAAACTTATTTTTCAATGATGTTAGAGTAATGAAAGTTATCATGGGAAAAAAATAAGTTTTTTATTTATATTTTTATAGAATTTTCTTTTTATTTATGGTTTATCAATAGGCTAATCACTTTTATTTATAAATAGTTATAATGTAGTGAAAACGTGAAAAATGAAATTAAAGAAATAAAAAAAGAAAAAAAAAAAACAAAATTGCTAAATGAAGGAAGGGATTCACTTTTTTATTATTATTTTAAAATGTTATTTGTGCTTACTCGTTTAATTAATTTTTGATAACGTTTTAGCTAGCTTATTAAAAATTTTGAAATTATATTTTTGTAGTTTTTCTTAAAATATTAGTGTACCGTTACCCCTCTAGCTGTGATCTCTAAATTTAACTTTAGTAACGGTTACCCAGGTTATACAGTAGGCAAGTATCGAATGAATTACAGGAAACTCTTAACATTTAAAACTCATTTTTATTGCAACTCTAAATCTTCAAAAAACATAATTCCACATATTTCCAAATGCTAACATGGGAATAAACCCATCTCTTTATACACTAATACCCTATAGAAGTTATAATACCATCCTCAATAAATATTAATAAATTTAGTTACCCAGATTTCACCCCAAAAATCCCATTTTGAAAGACTAATTCAAAATTTCTAAAAAAAATATCATTATTATGATTGAATTTAAACTTTACCATAGTGGTGCCATCTACAGAAAAATAATCTATCTTTAAAAGTATTGAAAAAAAACTATAATAAATTTCTATTTGTTACATTAGTTAAGTGTATTAACACTTATTTTTTCAAAAACTCTAATACTGCTATATGAAAATTAATAGCAAAAATAATTGTATGGTAATTGGTTTGATTGTTTGATAGCAATTGGTTAGATAATTTCTTTCTAACTGAACTTTTTAAAGATCATACCAAATTCACAGATTCAGTGAAACCTTTGGATAATCCCCTATTTATAAAGGAAATATCAAAATTGACGTAATTTCTACGAGGAAAACGTTTAAAGTTATGCAATTTTTCACCTGAAAGAACTGATGATGGTTTAAAAAATCAAATAATGGTTTGAATTAATGAGATTGAATCACAAGGGCATAATAAAACAGACAAAGATTTAGGTTAATTTATCTATTTTAGGTATTGCTTTCATTTTTGAGAACCTGCAACTACATAAATCAGAAGTTAAAATAATATTTTAACCACAATGCTTATTTAAAATTCATGTTATCTTTATTTTCTTTTCTTTGCAATTATTAACTTTAAACTATTTACAGTATAATTTTAATGAAAAAATGAAATAATGACTCTAAAATATTCTTAATAGCGTATCTGAGAAAAATTCGTGATTTATCATGTTGGTAAGAAGATACTTCATGTTAAAAATAAGAGCGCATCTGCTGGAAAGTTAATAGGTTAAATACTATGTTACTTAGAATTAAAGTTATACTTCAATTCGAAGTTATACTTTCACAATACAATTCGAAGTTATACTCAAAGTAAACTTTCATGTCAATGGCTAGTGAAAAATCGTGATTTCAAGCTGTTTATAAACTACGTAAATATATATACATAGTTTCAATTAGTAAAAAAAGAAATTTCCTATTTTTTTAAATTTCAATCCTTAATATTTAATTATCCTTAACTATCGACAATATTCATTATTTTCATTTTAAAATAATTGATCATTGTATATTGTTGTTGTGATTTGTGTTCAGAACTTTGTCCCTTTTTTTAAAACATAATATAAGTTTAAATTACGTAATGATTAATCTTAAGCTAATAACAATATTATTATTGCAGCTATTGTTAATGAACAGGACGGAAGTAACGATGATATTTCTAAGAGAATAAGAAAAGCTAGATCCGGTTTTAAAAGTCTGTACAATTTTTGAAGAGCCTCAAATATAAAATTAAAAACAAAAATTAATGTCTAGAAGGCTACCGTGCGTTCCATTTTTCTGTATGGTGCCGAATGCTGGAGTCCCCGGAAATCAGAAGAAGAAAAAGAAGAAGGAACTTGAAACTTTTCAAAATAGATGCTTAAAAATAATACTAAAAATCTTCTGGCCCAATAATATAACGAATAAAGACCTGTTAACTAACATCCCATCTGTTAATGAAAAAATTTTGAAACGAAGAAGAAAATGGTTTGATACTAAGAATATATAGAAACAATCCTGCAAATGTTGCAAGCTCATGGACGCCTGACGGAAAGAGAAAAAGATGGAGACTAAGACTAACATGGCAAAGATGCATTAAGGAAGATCTTAGTAAAGCATGATTAACTGGATGGGAAGAAGCGCGTTACCTGGTCAAAGCAAGGAGAGTGCGGAGAAAAAGACTCGAGGCCTTATGTGCCGCCTTGGTACGAAGAAGATAAGTAAGTAATAACAATATTGTTAAATTAGTTGCAATCGAAAAACATTCACATTTTACAATAACGCATTTTCTAAAAAGAAATTAACGTCTGATTTTTATATTGATAAGAAGAACGTGACAGTTTGAAAGTTAACGAGGTAAATACATTATTTAAGTCTCTAAACTTAAAACCAAAGAATTTCTTTAAGTTATTAATGCCAATGAATAGTATAGAAAAGTGATTTTATTTTGTTTAGGAATGAACACAGCTAAAAAAAACAACTTATTCTTGTTTCTTCGCTGTTCGAAATATTTTCTGGTATTCACTTGAGGGAACTAAACAATGATCTTTATCAAACGCATCTATCATCGATTTCTTGCCTTAAACGAGGACGAAACACAAAAACCTGTGTTTGCGGAGGAAGTTCAATCTATTTTAGGTAACTCTTAAAACATTCTTCTGAAGGATTGGATGAATTATTCATTTCTTTCTCTCCTTTTCGTAGCAGCTTTCGTTTCAAAGGAAATGCAGATTGAAAAACGTTGATTCTGATGAATAGTGAGTTCAAAGCTAGGTATTCAGCTTCATTTTTCCGTTCAGCATTGGAAATGACTCTTTGAAAAGAAGAAAAATTGGCCAATAACTTTCGTTTAAACCATTATTTCATCCAAGATTTACTTAAACTAAAAAAAAAAGAACAAAAAACAATTGAATTTGGTTTTATTAACATTGACTTTAGTCCTTTCTTTCATAGATTTATACTAAAGTATCTTCAGTCCTTCAACGATTTCATAAAATATTATTAACAGATCTAATTACAGTTTAACAAAAATAAATATGCATATGAGAGTTCTGTAATCTTGTTACCATTGTCTATAGTATTTGGGAGATTTAAATATTTACAATTTAAATGTGACAGGATATTTAAATATTTACAATTTAAATGTGACATGATATTTAAATATTTACAATTTAAATGTGACAGGATATTTAAAAATGTTCAATTATTAAAGATACAGGAAACATTTATGCACTATCTACTAATAAGTATTTGAGCGTCCATGCATATAGGTGTAGGTAGAATTATGGTTTGGGGCAGTTTCTTCTGGTATGGATTGGAACAAATTCAAGATTAACTCAATGCAGACTATTGCTTCACTGTTTTAGATTGCAGTGTGCTTCCTACCGTTAAGTTTTACAGGTTGGATCAACGTTATTTCTAGGACTACAACGCCAGTTCTCCATTATGAACTGGTATAGTAACATTGTGTTTAACCGAATGAACTGCCCAACCTAAAGACCACACCTGAATTTTATCGAAAACTTCTGGAACGCTTTGGCAGCCTTGTAGCGCTAATTTTTTTACCTGAACGTTAGTGGAGGGAGAAATCTAAAATTCACAAAGAAAAGTTTTGGTTAACAATTATCATAAGATATCTTTCTTACTTAAGTTTCCTTATCTTTATTGTGTTGTAACCTTTAAAATGTTTCTTTTCATTTACCGAAAAAGAATTCTATATTTATTTGCATACATATTTTTACTTTTTCTTCCATATAAAAAATTGCTTTGATCAATTTTAAAAATTTACGAACTGAGTTAATATTTTCTGCTTTATGAACCACAATAACATAAACAGCCGTAAATGAATAAAATATCATAATCTCAGTTTAAAAATAGAAATGAAGGATTATTAAGATGGCAAATTTCACAATTGGTTAATTGTCTTAATCTGGTACAATTGCTTTAAAAAATGAGCACATAGCTTTCAATTTGTTAGCATTGCATGCACATTATACTAAAGCATTTTTTATGAAAAATAAAGTCAAGGCTATTATGAGAAAATTGTTCATTAAAACTCTGCTTCACTAAAAATTACTGGAATATCATACCGGTTTGTTCCGTTCTCTTTACACTCCTAGCACTGAATCTCCGAATAAAGGGATGCGGCAACCATCTAAAATCCACGAAGGGAGCTTGCAAGTCTTTTGCACACCAAGAAGTGGAAAATAACATTAACCATCATGTAAGGACATGTCAAAAGTATGCTTCTGATAGTTGAGGCTGCAATTGCCTCTTGTGGAGGTTCTGCTATACATTAAATACGAATCAATGTGAACCCACAGGTATTTGATCAATGCGAATTCCATCACATGTGTTCAAATACCTATGGGTAAATTTCGTATTGAGATTCTTTTTTGCATGCTTGATGAATTATGCATTTTTATTTTCATAATTCTTTTTTTATTAGTTTTTAATCTTCTAATAGTAATTATGTTAAAATCGTCAGTTTAAATTCTTATAAATAAATTATTATTTGGGTAAGTTTATAAAATCTTAGAAATTTTTTAAATATTTTTTAAAATTTTTTTTCTTTAAATTCCTTTTAGATTAATTCAAAAGAATTTCCAGTCTCTTTCTCATCGTGAAAATTTTTTATTTATTGAAAATAAAATTTATCATCCGGTAAATAGATATTTTATTTTTTAATAATTGAATCCAATAATTTCCTTGAAATTTGACGTAAAATTATTTGTAAAAAAATATTTATCTTTGCTCCAATCAATATCAATGCACATATAATTTTAAAATCCTCTTAATAGAACACTTTTAAATAACAAAAATTTATTTTTGCAAAAAATATTGGAAATCGGCAAAAATTTTCGTGAGCATAAAATTAAGAAAGACTAGAAAAGCTAGCACTATAAACCATTTTTTTAAAAGTCTTATTTATGTAAATAAATATATTTTAACCTGTATTTATACCTTTTTTGGGTAAAAATTTACTATTTGCTTTTTTCAGAATTTCCTTTCGCACATCAAATTATTGGATTTTAAAATGTAGACAGTGCAAGTCATTTTTTTTTCTTCAAAAAAGAAGTCTTTCAACTTTTCAAATTATCATGCTTATAAAAAATAGGCCCCCATTCCCTCGATTTGTCCAGACGTGAATGAGGAGTAAAAATGTTTTTAAATATAAAATGTAAAATTGCCAACGTAAAATTAAAAGCAAAGGAGAGAGAAAAAAAGTTAAATTAAAAATTAAATTGCAATTAAGTGTTGAAATTAAATTGCAATTGTAAATAAACAGATCATTTTGAGAAAAGAAATATTTTAATAAAGATTATAACATAAGAAAAATTTCNAACGGAGCAGCCAAGAGAGAATCAAAAGCAAAGATGAAAGAACAGAACAAGAAAAACTACTGTGGCCGAGAGTAAAATTAGGGTAACATTAAAATTCGCGTAAAATGTACTTCCGCACGCTTTGAAGAGATGGTGAGGTACTAATGTCATTAACAAGGGAATCAGCATTCATATGAATGAAGCAGGATTCCAGTGCATCAAGATGAGATGATGTGACAGGTGTGGAAATGATTTTAAATATTGCCACAATTGAATTTATGCCCAAGATTTCAACATTGGGTGGCATTTGATTATATATCGTATTCTTGATAACAAAAATGAACGTCTATTTTTGAGCTCTTGAAACATGCCGAATTTTATTTCTATCTGCAAATTTTTAAGTCAATGAAGTTTTTTAATCAAGTAATAGCTTACCGCTTCAATTTCTTGGGATTATTTATGCAATAAAATGTTTTTTTTTTAAAAGTTTAAAAATCATAATCATAGTGTCTTAAAACTAATATTCCGAGAAAGGAAAAGTGTTATGAAGCATAAAATTTTACATAAAAAATGTATAAATATGAATAAAAATACGTACAATTCATGATAAAATTATTTGCAATATCATTTTCGTGAAAAAATATCGCTCTAATGTTTTTATTTCTAGAAGTAGTACTTGATATACTGAAAAACCTAGCGCAAACACACATGGAAAGATAAAAAGCAGGTATTTATAAATACAATATATTGCAATGCAAATGGGTGATTCTCACGAAATATGACAATTTACAGTCTCTTGCTCCAAAATCTAATACTATACTAATAAAAGAGCTTTATTTTTACATGTTAATAAATATTATTGCTGTTAGCATTTTAAAATGACTTTGTACTATCATCGACTGTTTTGTATATTTATAAAATTTAATTGAATTTCAAAATGTCATGTTTCTGGTATGTCACAAACAATGTTTCCAATAATAACTAGCTTCAAAACTTCGCATAAATCTTTCAATATCTAATTTTTCTTATCTCAATAGTTATAAGCATTTCCAGAATATACGCATAGGGTATTATTTACAAAAACTTCGTTTAAAATAATTTTTTCTGTCAATAATTTGTTTGTCACATGAAAATCTGTCATTTTCCTGGCTACTTTTATTTAGTGATTTATAACCAAAATAGATAGCTCCAGCATTTAATATCTTATTTTAATAGATTGATTAGATACCATCCTATCTGAACATGTCTTGTTGCATGAATAAAGGACCAACATTCTGGTTAAAAATCTATTTCAAAAATTTTTTCTAGGTGAGTACGTTTTATGTTGTCATTTTTCCTGTCTTCATAAAATCATTAATAGCATAAACTACATAGATTTACCTGAGTTATTTCAAGAAATGCTGTTGTTTCCTGCAGAATGTAAACGTCTTAGGTCAAAATGTTAAATTAAAGTTAAATGTTATAAAATGGCAAATTTGTCATTAATCTGGCTGTCATTTTCATGGCTTATGAATGCCAGGACATTGAAGTGTTACCAGAATTTTTTTTAAACAGTATACTGTAAAGAGGAAAAGCAAATACTAGTAACCTAATACCAAGTTTATGTATGATTGTAATATGCTTTAATGTAATCAAAGTTATTTATTTATTTAATGATTGTTTACATTAAATAAACACAGTTATATTTCGTATATTATATATTTAATGATTGTTTACATTATTATACACAATTTTATTCCATACATATCAGCAACAAAAACATACTTGATTCTTTCTACAGTGGATAAAAAGAATTAATTTAAGCAATTTATGGCCCATCTAACATAAAGGCTTAAGTTAAGTTACTTACTATTAGCTTAAAATGACTGTTTTTTAAACTAAGCTAATATGTCATTTTCCTGGCATTCAAGATTTGGTGAATTACTATTTTATTTTTTTTCTTGAGTCAATAAACTACACTGCTGTCTGTAAGATATTAATAAATATAACTAAAAAAGTATACAAAAAAAATTTAGATTATTTTGAAGACTTTAAATTTGAAGAAATTTTTTGGTCCAAATTGTCATGCTTCCGAAGAATCACCCAAATACAGATCGCAATAATGAAGGACTTGTTTATTTTATTATATATTTGCCATAAAGTTGTTACCACCCAAAAACCCACATAGGAAAATACCACCCAAAGCCCTATCTCGGAAATACCACCCAAAACCCTACCTAGGGAATACCACCCTAAATACTACCTGGGGAATACCACCCTAGTTCGTACCTAGGAAATATCACCCTAAACGCTTCCAAAATAACCTTTTATTTTTTAAATCTCTTTTTTATTTCTTAGATTTCTAAAGCCCTATAGAGTCTAATTTTCTTTGCAATGAAAATAGCTTAAACGCATTTCTTTTTCCCAAGAATAAGATATTTGAAAATTAAAAGAAAAAATGGAAATAAATCGTTTGAAAAGTTCCATGTGGTGTTTTCTCTAACTATTATACATGTACTTTTTTTAATATTTCATTCGCAAACAACTTTTGATGTAGAATTTCTTTTCGTTTCTTCGCTTCTTAAAGGAAAATTTTTAACTGTAGCTCATAATTGAAATAAGGTACAGCAAAAGCTCAGAGTTTTGTTGCTGATAAAGTGTACAGTGTTTGTTCTTCTTTCAAAGAAGTAAATAATATCTTAGTGCTTTTATATTTTCTGAAAAAAAAACATACAAAAGTAAATTTTTTTCCAAAAAAAAAAAGGTTTTTAACTTATCTTAACTATTTCTTAAATCAAGATCTTTCTCAAAACATTTTCCAATTCTTATTGAACTATGAAATCTTTTAATTATTTATTTTTTTTAAACAATTTCATTGCTTGATTTCCGAATTAAAACTTTAAAATTAAGTTTCTTCGAAATTTTTCCCTGTTAAAAAGCCTGGAAGTAAATTTTCGTTTTCAAGTAAAAACAATAATTTCAAGCAAAAATAACTCTCAACTATTTTAAGAAAGAAAAAAAAATTAGACACAAAGTAGAGAGCACAATTCTGTTAAGAAAGAAAATGAATATCCTTCTGTATTAGGACATTACACAATATTATGCAAAGTAAAATATCCAAATGTAATATATAAGAAGGTAATACATAGCCAAGTATAATTTTCAATGACAAGATAAGTCGTCATCATCATCAATGGCTTGACAGCTCAGGGTGAGCCTTGGCCTTATCGCGAAGTTTTCTCCATTCTAACCTTTTTCCTGCTAGTGTTTTCCAGTTTTTAGTTTTTAAGACCAAAAGGTCATTTTCCAGGCCAGCCATCTATCCATCTCAAATTCGGCCAACCTCTTTTTCGTGTGCCAACTGGTCTGGCATTGAAAACTCCTTTTGTGGTTCAGTTTTCCTCCATTCTAATAACGTGGCCTGGTTACTTTGTTCTTTGTCATTTAATGAAGTTAATACTGTCAGGTTCAATATATGAGTGATAAAGGTCTAAATTTGTTCTTCTAATCCACTCACCATTTTTTGAATTCATCCAGGAATGCTTCCCAAGATCTTCCTCTCAAAGGTACCCAACATAACCTCATCCGCACATGATATGGTCCAGGTTTCACAGGTCCCGGACAAGATAAGTAGATGGAAGTAAAACCAATAGACTTACAAGTTAACCCTATAAAATTTAGCCACCTCCAGAAAACCGTGTAACTCCCCTTCTGGACTTGATAACCACCTGGATTTGATTAGAAAGCATGTCCAAAAGCTTTTTCAGGCACGTCGCCGAATAGTTGATCGATCAAGTCATTAAGTCCGTCGAATTGTGGGAATGCTGACATCAGTATTTAGCACTCTGTTACAAAGTGTTCAACAGATTTTCTTTTGAGGTCCAAATCAGATAACTTTTAAGGTCAGTCGCAAGTATTCATAAACCAACCATGTATTCTTCCTAATCCGATAAAATTTGCTGTTGTCGTCTTGGAAAGAGGCCATGAAGACATTGACTGAAAAGTATCACTTGACCTTCCAGACATGCTAGTTCATGTTTATGATCTCATCCAACGGTTGGTCCAATCCATAGTTAGAAAAACTCCCCCAAAACGTTACAGAGCCACCTTTCATTTTTCATAATTATTCTAGATAGTTTTTTTGCTGAATGAGATTAATTAAATAAGGTATACAAAATTAAAAGATTTAGTGTTCAAGATGCAATTTCATATTTTCTCCTTCAGATTGTTTCAAATAAGCTCACTTTTAAATATTTTGATATCTTTTTAAAGTCAGTTTTCTTTTCCCTACTTTTATAACAAGTTCTTATGAATAATAAAAAGTGTAAATTATAAGTGTTTTAAAAATTTAAATTAGAAAGCATTCTTGAACTACTCATGCATGAACAGGCAAAATAAACATAGTATGCGTTCTAAGTCTTCTCACGTTTCGCTTCTGTGAAAAATCTTCCTTTGAGTATTCGTCTGATTCTCAATAGGCTTAGTGAAACAGCTGAATCGATGCCAATTACACCAAATTGGTGACCACTTAGAAAGCATACTAATTTCAACTATTAAATTTTCGCTGTAGTTTGAAATTGATACTTACACATCGGATAGTGGAATCAAGGCCAGTGGAGCGAATTCTCCAGCTTTCAAGTTTAAACATTCACTCGACTGTGGACATTTCGAGCAATCTAGTTTATAGTTTTCACACAGTACCATAATTATTTATTTGAGAAATTGATTCTTTAAGAAAACAAGCTAAATCAGTACATTTAAAAAGAAATATGTGTGATTCAAAATTTTCAGGAATTTAGGAACTATTCTCGCTGCACCTATCAAGCCGGCCTTATTAAATTGCACCAATGAGATTCTCAATTTTTGAAAGCATAATTGAAGTGAATTTTTTTATCAGTAAATTTAAGTTAAAATAGACAATCCTTCTCTTCTTATTATTTTAAGAAGGGAGGAATAAACCCTCTAAGGAAATTGGAATTTCTCACCTAATTAAGTACAGCATTTGTTTGGACAATTTTGCATCTGTTTCCCTGACACCGTGCCAAAAGATTTGCTAAACATATTTCTTCGTATGTAAGAATATGAAATCAAAACTTGATTAAAATGAATATGTTTTATCCCATAAATAATGAAATTGAGTTTTTGTAAAACATTGATTATGAATTGACTTTAAGAGCATTAGTTTAAAGTCAGTGAGTGGTTATGAATTGGTGATTAGAACAATAGTTTAATGTCAGTGAATGATTATGAATCAGTCATTAGAACATTGGTTTAATGTCAGTGAATGGTTATGAATATTAGAACATTAGTTTATTGTCAGTGACTGATTATGAATTGACTATTGAAGTATTAGAATAATATCTAAATAAGATTGCGAATCAGCTATTTAAAAATTGCTTGTATGAATGCTAATGAATAATTATGATTTAGCCATCAAAATTTAAGAAAACTGTTTATGACTTGCAGAATGTGATATAAAATTTATTCATTTTAATAAAGGTGTCATTAAAAGCTGATATGTGAAAGATTATATATATAATCCCCCTTTTTAACACGACAAAAGAACGAATGCATGCTAAATGAATATTTTAATAAGTCATGGATGGTTTATGTACATTCTCATTTTCCTGCTCTACACTGAACACATTTTTTTAAAAATGTTATACATGTTATCAACATTATATGTTAGACATAAGGCTACTTGATATTTATATAGCAGGCCAATTTTTTAAATTTAATGCTTTTTAGACAAAATTTACTGGACGTTCTGATTCGTAAAATTCTTGTGGTATAATATTGATCAAATTTACTTGGTATTATTAGAGTATTCAAAGTATATGATTTAGCATATTAAATTTTCATGAAAACTACGATCATTTTTTTTCTATGATCAACCACAATGATTATCATTCACATGGTAGTTTGTTTAGTAAAGTTCAGTTTTGAAATAACAAAGTATTTTGGCTTAATTTAATTAAAAAGTACCTTTTTGATTACTTCTAAGGAATTTATGAATATAATTAATTTTCATCCAAAGATAGTTTTATTTAAATACTAGAAATATTTATTTAAAAAAATAATTTTTTTTTGGTTTTACCGAGCAAAGCAAGCAAAATTCCATGAAGTATTATGGCATAGAAAACTGAAATAAATTTAATTTGTAAGACTCTGGACTCGTTCAGAACATAAAACATATCCTAAGTAATGTTACTGTGAATTGAAGAAGTGTATTCGATTGGTTTACTGCAAGTAAATCAACGGTTAGTGTCAGCTTATGCTAAGTTATGAATAATTCAGGTTCACTTTTCTGTGCAGTGAAATTCTCAACCCAAAGAAATCCAATATAAAAAGAAAAGATTTGGATTTACGAATAGCTAGGGTATGCTACGCAACTCTGCTTTTAAGTAATAAATATATAAATTGTGTTTTTTGAATATCAATAGATCGTTAAAGGCACCTTTTACGATCTCTTATTTTAAATTTAAATCACTGCATAAATGATTGTTTTCTTGTTATAAATGAATCTTGAAATTTATGCAGTTTCCATAAGTAGTCCATAAAAATGTTAAGTTTGTTCCCACTCAATTGGATTTGTGGTGTTTACACCATAGAGTATTGTTCTTTTCAAATGAGCTAAGATGAAGCTTTAAAAAAAAGATGGAAAAGATTTATTTAAGTTTAAAATAAAATTACTTAAAGTTTAAGTATAATNTGCTAAAATAATTCTAAATTGTGTTTTTTGAATATCAATAGATCGTTACGGGCACCTTTTACGATCTCTTACTTTAAATTTTAATCACTGCATAAATGATTATTTTCTTGTTATAAATGAATCTTGAAATTTATGCAGTTTTCATGAGTAGTCCATAAAAATGTTAAGTTTGTTTCCACTCAATTGGATTTGTGGTGTTTACACCATAGAGTATTGTTCTTTTCAAATGAGCTAAGATGAAGCTTTAAAAAAAAAGATGGAAAAGATTTATTTAAGTTCAAAATAAAATAACTTAAAGTTTAAGTATAATTTTGAGTACAGCTGTTTGAATTATTACTTATTATTAAAATTTTTTTATTTACGCATTCCGAAGAACGGGTATCTAGCGAGTTTTTAAAGATTAAATTGAATATTCGCTCATATTATTAGTTGATTAAAACCTAGTGTAATAAGGAACTATGATATCATTTTATGTAATCTTTCATTGCATATTTCAAAAAAATATTACTGAAATATTATTTTAAATGAACAATTTTAAGACAAAAGTAATTTGAGGAAAATATATTTTAAAATATTAATAATGAATACAAGATGTTTAAACATTAAAAAAATTAATTTAAGAGATTATTAAACAGAGTTTTGCTTAACTTGGAGTTTTTCTTAGAAAACATAATGTGTGAATTACCACTTGTATTTTTTGTTTATGTTCATAGAATAATTCAGAAAAATAAAATTGTGAATAATGTGTTCAAAACACAAATTTTGAAATAAAGTTGTTTGAAGGAAAGTGGATATTATTAAAAAAATTAATAATAAATACAGTAAATATTGATAAAATTAAAAAATGCGAATTTCAGGATAATTTGCTTAATTTGAGTTTTTACCTCGAAAATATAATATGCGAATTACCTCTTTGATCTCTTATGTTTCATATTATAGTTTAAAAAATAAACAATGGGATTAAGGAAATGGGATTAAGGAAGACAAATTTTGAAGTAAAACTATTTTGAGGAAAATGAATCCAATAATGTAGCCCGAGTCCCTGCAGGTATGTGACTAAACGATATTCGTTTATTATAAGAGTATTTAATTCTTCAACTCATTTTTTTTCACTTTTTTTCTGAGCATATGCGGTGGCTCTTTAATCGTTTATCCTTAAGAAATTTTATTTAAAAAAATGTGCTTTGGAGCTAGCGGAAGAGCGAGTTCAATCCAAGCGACCTAGAAGGTAGCCTGCATGGTTAAGTATATGTTGGACACCCAGTTCTATGGCACTCGCTATGTTTGATTATATGTAGCTATAGAAAACCTGTAGGATAGTACTTGGACTTAACAGTTCTTCTAATAAAAATAAAGACATTGAAACATCTGGTTGTCGGTTTTATTTACCAGAACATTTCGAAACGACCTAATGGAACCCGAGGAAAGTTCATACAGATAGAATTACTCAAATATGTATCTTTTACATTTGTTATGTTATTTTCAATAAATGAAAAGCCACTCTTCGTACTGGGTGAAAAAGTAAATAATCGAAGAAAAAAATTGAAAATTTTTTTTATTTATCAACACAACGAAATCATAGACAAAACTGAAAACACATACCAACTCAATCAATAATTCTAAAATAACTCTAATTTTTTTAAGCATTTATTATTAATTGTTACCCTTCCCATTGGTTTCACGTTATTAGATCTAAGCGAATTACGTTTTTAGTTATTCAATCCCTCCAAATAAATATTAAATGTATTCAGCATCGTTCATGATGCTGTTGATCGAAGCCAACTTAATATAGTCTAAACTCAGACTATCCATAGTTGGCTCCGAGCAAGTTTACCACTGTACTGAAATTTTCTCTGGTATTTGAGCCTTTCGAGGGACTGTAAAAACTTCTTTACAGTATCTATGTTGAAACTGCGCACTATTGGTGCAGTTTTAATAGACATCAAATGTGTTATTATAATACTTTGTACATATATTAGTACATTTGGTGCCTATTAAATCTGCGACAATAACTATAATACCTTCCTGTGCCTGTTACCAAAATTAATTAAACATTATTAGCTTTAGTAGTAGCATTATGATTTTATATTTCTCTTAAGCAAAAACTTCATAAATTTTTTTTTTAGTGCACAGCTTATCATTTTTTTTAAAAATTTCAATTAGTACCGATTACCAAAATTCCTCAGGAAAATGGAGAAAGAAGCCGACCATTGATTTGAAATGATTGATATAAAAGAATCTAAGATCTGTCAAAAAATCTCATGCGACAAAAAAAATTGCTTCCCTGTTTAATTAAGGGCAACGTACTATAAACTTGAAATAAAATTCGTTCTCGATTAAATAGAGGAAAAAACAAGCAAATCCCTGATATTTTAACATATTTACTTTGATAATATGGAAAAATCTTTCTATAGGCTGTAGTACTCAAACTGGTAGGCGGAGTAAGTTATAAGCAAACAGTGAGGATTGCCTTAAACCAAATTCAGGGTAAACTGATTCAAAATTGTGTGTATATCTAAAACACATGCATACTGGATTATTTATTTAGGTTCAGTATTTGCCCGCTATAAAAACAAGGCAATTATCACACCATATATAATTATTTCAGTAAATCTACGGTATGTTGTTTATGACTAATAAAGGTTAGTATGTATGTCTTCAAATGCACAAAATTAGTATTCAAAAACAACAAAAATGTATTACTCCTAACTAACATTACTAAGTTCATGAATAAATTATTTTACATTTAATTTAGACTAAGAACTATAAGTAGTGAAAACGAAAAGGTGAAAAAAACTTTCTTTGCACAAAACGATGAAACTAAAATAATAAAAATCTTTTCTTTTAGTTCAATTGTATACTTAATCTTCCTGTTTGAGAAGGTAAGGAGAGAGACTGAAAGACATTTAATCCCCAGTGACGTGCAATTACCTTAGTGATTTAAAGAGTGATAAGATAATAAAGGGATAAAAGGATTATCCTATCTCAAACGATGTGATATCTCAAGCTTTTCACAGCCTTCACCATAACTGTAATTCTTCTCGCTAAATGTTTTCATGGAGCACTCACTCCTTGCACCGGATTTTGAGATATGGTGAATAAAACTCTCTCTCTTTCTCTCTATGTTTGCTAGAATCCTTAAGAGATTAAGCTTAGAATGACACTATTGCTTACGAAAATTCATAAATTTTAGATTCTATTAAAATGCTGTAAAACATCAACTTAAAAAATAATGCATTATGCATTAGGAAATACTAGTTTACTAATAAACATTACTTTATAGTTTANATATATATATATATATATATATATACGGAAGATATTTTAAGACGAAAATATATAGACGAAAAATATTTTAAGATGACATAGAATAAGTTATTACCTCATAAGAGAACTTAAAGTATTAACACAGTTGGAGAAAACTAAAATCATTAACACGAAATAATAAACTAAGTGACAAACTAAGTATCACATTGTAAAAACAATGCTGGAAATAACAACCTAACTAATTAAAAGAAAAAATATTAAAAGAAATTAAAGTGGATGATGCACTGACATACGTGCCAGCATCGCCAGGGGGGCATTACCATGCAGTCAGTGTGGAAGCAGTTTCAGTGGTTGGAGGGAGACTACCAAAAAAAAAAACAACAAAAAAAAAACAAACAAGAAAAACGTTAAAAAACAGCAAGTCAGAAGAAATCTAAATACCATAATCTTTAAATTTGAAGTAGAGGTGCATAAAATCACCCGGTGAGAAATAGAATTACGAATGTTTTTTATAGCAATTGTTATGTGAAACGTGACATTTGTGAAATTCGAAAAGCTCACGATGCGGGATGCGTACGCTTTCTGGTATTTGGCTTACCATTTCATCATAAATTGGAAAAAAAAGGTTTCGTTATTTACTCGAACAAGCAAGTCACAAAATATATTCAAGGTTTTACCCTTATCATTTTTAGTACGACTTTAAAGTACACAAGAATCTTATCAAAGATAAATGACAAATGGATACTAATGCGCAGAAACTATAAATGAAATGAGCATAAACGACATTAATTTCCGGTCCCCAATAGATCAATTCATTTGAAAACGTTATGAACAATTAGGGAAACCACAACTTTGTTCTTTATTTCAAATGGAAATTCTAAAATATATATTTGTTTAAAAAAGAAGCAACATGTTTTTAATTTAAAATCTTTACAAGAAATGTATCTAAGTTTTATTTCAAGCAATTTTAATACAATATTAAGTATATTAATTATAAAACAAATAATTGTAAAAGCGTTCGAATCAATTATTCCTCAAATATTTATATGCATTAATTTACGAACCCTTGAACAGAAATCTCGCTCAAAATTTCGCATGAATCATTCAACGACAACCGGAAATTCACGCATGTAGTTAATTCAGTTAACAACTCATCCAAGTTATGAAATCTTAAAATACTCATCAAATTATTGACAGGCGAAAATTTATCAACTATCTGCATTGAGTAATATTTTACATTCTAATCAATGAAATGGATGACAATTTCACTGCATTTTGCAAGAGCTCAGATGGCTCTTATGAGATTATTATGTCCTACAAGACGCAAATTCATTTCAAATTATATTAAGCAATTATCTTTCCAAAAGATTAGTGTTTCCGGTAATATTAGTTCTCATCATAACTACGTATGAATGATGATGATATTCATCAACATTTTCATTTGGAGAACGTTGCTGAATGCATCTATTTATTATTGAAACTGCAAAGAAAGTTATTTGAATACTGGTATAATTAAATGTTTTATGTGATGATTAGATTTGTGCATTGTTTTTATTAGGAAAAATGATAATCTAATCAAATAACACATTTTTGAATTATTGAAAACAATTTACATTTCATCTNAGGGTTCCTCCCCCTCAAATCTAATCAAATAACACATTTTTGAATTATTGAAAGCAATTTACATTTCTTCTGTTTAATTTCATCGTAATACGATTGAACGATTGTCTAAGACTAAGACTAATTTATTTTCATAAGATGTCTGTTAACTAATGCATTAGTTTCGTAATATTAAATTTAAAATATCGAATTTTCTTATTGGAATTGATTTATTTCTACCCAATTATTTTTGTGACTAGACGTCATTACGTAATTTATCTGTGCATCCAGTAGGATATGCGTTGTTACGAATCCATTTCCTTCCTTTCCCTCGAGAAAATAATCAAGACCTTAAACTATTGATCTAACATCTTTTGAAATCATTATTACTTTTAAGAAACTGTAAATTTAAATAACATGAACTACATTTAAAAATTAAATAGTATTGGATTCAATATTATATTTTCATCATATCTACAAATTAATATTGATGACATTAATCAAATGACTCATTTGAAGAAGGCTGAAGAATTCGATTTCAATATCGAAATTTCAAACTCCTCACCAGTATACAGAGAAAGTTTCTAAATTCATGATTTGTAATTTTTAGATAGTTGTATGTATCACCATAAGGTGTTTTCTGTACTGATATATACTTGGTTTTGGTGTCATTTACTGCCCATATAATTTACAGCCACCTCTAGAGAGAAAAAGGTTATTCTCTGGGCTTCTAATAATCTAAACATCATCAGTATAAGAAAAAAAAATAGAACGCGTAATTTTATAATCTACGCATTATCTAACACGTACATTGGGACTCGTAAGCCATCAAAGCTCAGAGTTAAAAGTTAGATGATTTGCGTATGCTTCTTAAGAAAAGTAAATACGAAAAAAGCGGTGGTCATTAAGTTTGAAATATAATACTTTATAACAGCAATATTACAGTTATGAAGATAAATATGAGTAGCATTCATAACCCTTTTCGAGAATTACAATTTTGATTGTTGAAAAAGTTGAGTTTTTCTAATTCGTATTTGTGAGAATCAAGATTTGTTGTAACAGCAAAAATTTAAAGCTATATAACTCACTGTCTCCTATTGGCGATCGGAATGAGGTACAGGTGGCGCAGAGCAGATCTCTCTACCTTTGGCAACACTTCGCATGTTTAACCTATAGCGCGTGGATTGTTAGTTTCTGTCTTCATTTTCAAATAGTTTAAAAACATTTGTGTTCGGAAACTGAATGGAACTGAAAACTGTATAAACATAATTCTAAAAGAAGGCATCGTGAAAATTTTCGAAAATATTTCTGACAGTTAAATACGAAAAACATCGTAGTACATTCCCATACAATTGAGAAGAGGAAGAGAGGGAAGGAGGAAAGGTAAAGACATGAAACCGGTCTTCTCCCCAGATGGCGCATTCGTGCGTTGCGATCGCGAATTACAATGTATGGTCAAAACTACCAGAATATATCAAAATTTACTGTGTTTCTGGCTCTATGGGGACATCAAAGAGCACGATAATTTTTACCAAAGCCCTTTGGTAATGACTTTCAATAAAATTAACAATAAAATATGGTCTTATTACCATGCTGATTGGTAGTAAATGCGGTAAAATTTAGTAATTTTATCATGATGCCTTTGAGTATGGCATAAAATCTTTTATTCAGCTAAATTTACTTTTCAGTATTATGTTATTTACTAAATGTGTGGTGATAAGAACTATATTTTTGAAAACCAAAATTTCTTGGAAATCGTTACCGTACGAACAAATGAATCGGTTAATTATACCTTATATTTTGGTTCTATTACCGAAATTGGCCGGTATAGACCGATTGGCAGGGGCGCTATACTACCGTTGGTGAGAACGGGAGTTCGAATTCAGCCGACCAAAGATTTAAAAATGATGACTAATAATGATAACTGGTGCACGCTAAATCTGTCAGGTCACAAAGTCATCCATACTTCGATAACAAATTATACCTCTGAGGGTACTGAACTGGAGATAGATCGTTCGCTGATATAGGTTAAAATTAAGATCTGTGGATGCATGAATGGGTCAGCCCTATAAACGGGTTTAGCAGAAATGGAATTATTGAGCTTAGATGGCGCCACTGGAAAACAAGAACAATTGCGTCCCCTCTGCCTAAAATGGCCGACGACAAACTTACCAAAATTTAGGATTTTTATGCCGTGACTATACAAGTACGATAATTTTACCAGAATTTTTTTTCTCTGTATTGATTCTTTGTTAAAAAAATATTTATTCTCCGGAAATTGTACTGTGAAAGTAGGATATTTGAAGCTATGTCAACTAAAAAAAATTATTTCATATCTATATCACAAGTACTTAATAATCGGAATTACATATTGTTCCCATGGATTGTGTAATCACTAATATGCTTTTTATTCACCCGTTCATAAACGTTAAAGCTGCTAGCTCATAACAATACAAATGTATTATGCAAACTAGTGTTATGGTATGTAAATTTAAAATGTACAAATGTATTCAAACATTTAAGCGGAAACAATCTGTAAAACAAAATTTAAACTAACACTTAACTGCTAGATGCCTGTTAAATTTTCACGTAAAACGTTTGTAATTTGATATTAGCTAGAAAGTAATGTAAGCAAATGTTCAAGAAAAGAGTTTTTTATTATGTTTGCTTTTTAAAAAGTGACAAAATTAATAAAATTTATTTCAAATATTTAAAATTAAACACTGAATCAAAATTCAATGCATTGTGTCGTATTTGAAATGGAAACAAATAGATTTTCTTATATTTCAAAGTAGTAAATAGGTAAGTTTTTATGAAGAATAAGATTGCGTCTTTGGGTAAATATTTATGTAGTTTAAACGATGGGATTTTAAGAAATCGAACAAAAATCCCGAAAGTATATACAGAGAACATAACGTGAACAAGTGCTTTTTTCTCTTTATGGTGTTTCCTGAAATAAATTCTCCTTTTTTCCTTTTATCAAATTCTAGCGACGCACAGTTGAAGATATAAAAGATCTTTTCTTACAAACCATAAAAATGATTCAATACATTTCTCCAAGATTTTATTATTTAGAAGTCTTCTTTTTCTTATTTTCTGACAAAGAGTCTAAAAGATGTATTTCAAGCAGGAATATATATAGAATTTTATTTACAAAACCAGAAAAAAACAAGACTTATTGTTACTTTTATATTATTAGGTATTTTTTGCAACCAGAAATATTGTTTCAAGTAAAAATCTTGTGTTTTCGATCCAATAGTGTTGGCGTATAAGTTTTAACATCGTAATTTAATAAATTTTGTGAATTTAATGAATCTGCCTCCACGGTGGTCTTACATCATTACAGTAAGGAAAGAAATTTTATAATAGTCATTCCATCAATACAAAGATTAAATAAACATAGCATCATTTGGCATGATACTCTAGGCCAACTAATGTGTCAAATTTACCACAATTAAGCGATTATTTCGGTACCTCTCTCTTTCGGGACCTATTAAAAATTTTTACCGCTGTAACCGTCTTGAGTACTTTAGTACCCATATTAATATATTTGACACTTAGTATTAAAGCCGTACCACTTATCACAATACAAAATTAATGAAGCATCATAGGCGCCAATAATAATACAGTGATTTTTAACGGTTCCCCATATTAGATAAGTACTTTTTCTTTGCATTAATTTTGATTTTCAGTGCAAAACGTATATTTTATTTCAAATATTGAATCTCAATTATTTGGTTTTATAAAAACGCGTTTCAGAAGTGCAACTGTAAGTAAAATAAGCACGTGGTTTCAGTTTACTTTGGAAATGCTAATTCGGGGACGTAGCCCCTACAAGCCATTCATGCCGATCATCACAAAACGAATGCAAAATAATGAAATTTTATAGATTTGAAATAAATTCCTATTTTGATTGGATAGAGCTGTAAATTTAGCAAACTTTACCGTTCTCTTTAAAATACTTGGAAGAAAGAATCGTCTACAGTTTAATTAATAACAACAGCTAATGTTAAACTAATGTGAAAAATTCGTTTCTGAAATGTCTAGTCGTTGTTGAAATTCTAGAACAATGGAACAAGCTGTTCTGGAGTTATAAGAAAGAAAGGGGTGGACAAATGAACGAATGAATCACCCACAAACATGCACATTCACAAACACTTCCTTTTTAATATTGTTGATAATCGGTATATTGTTGTTTGCAGGTAGTTAAGCTCTTATGAACTTACATTGTATAGCGAATCTATTATTTTTTTGAATACACTATAAGAAATTTGGAGTGCCACAATATTGCTTAAATTTAGAAGTGCAAAGTTGAACCACATTATCAGGAAGAACTGAATTTGATTGCACGGCAATATAGTCCAGTTTGAGAATGAAAATGGTATTTCAGTACTCTGAGAGAAAAGTATTATAAAACGTACTAGAATATGGTAAAAATTTATAACATTTCTGGCTCTATGGACACAAAAAACTCGGTAATTTTACTAAAACTCTTTGGTAATGATTTTGATAAAATTAGCAATAAAATATAGTTTTACAATATGTGATAAAATTTGGTAAATATTGTAAAATTTAGTTACTTTTTACATGATATCTTAGAGTGTGACATAAAAATAATTTAGTCGGTTAAATTTATTTTTCAGTTTGGTATTGTTTATTTAGGAATCTGGAAAAATTACTTAATAAATGGTTTGAAAACCATTTATTTTGGTTTCTTCAACCAAAATTACTGTTTATTTTTTATTTTTTACCGGAAATGTGTTAGTATAATACAGTACGTTTATTTTACCAGGAACTTTTTCTCCGTATAAGTAGTCACCAAATTTGCATGGTAATAAACAGTTCAAGGTACAGATATTATGCTTCAAACTTGAACCAATTTTTGAACCAAGAATATGCACACAATACATAAATAATGCTCTAGTTATCACAATAAAAAATGCTATTGATCTATTGTTTGAGATAAATTTATGTAAAAGCCCCTAATATCGAAAATCTTGCTACACAAAAGCTTACTAGTTATTTAGGTTTTTATACTTATGATTCAATTTACATTCATAAAGTGTAAATTTTGACCAGAAACTATTTTCATAAATTTTAATTCTTCACCACGCTAGCTTATGGTTTATAAAGACATAAAAATGCTTTTTCTTTTCTATAATTGTGAATAAAATATTTCAATTTTTTTTTATATTATTCGTGTTGTCCATTACTGTGTAATGACCATAATTATTCTTTACACTCAAATCCTAAAAGGTTCTTGTAATCCCAGAATAGAATTATCATTTTCTTATCAAATCTTTTAATTATCTCTCTTTAAATGAGAAGTCCAAAACTAGTGATGCAATTTATAACTTAGACCACTTTTCGTTTATAGCTTTGCAAAATATTTGAAGAACTTTAGTACTACTTAAGACACAATAGAAATTTGCTAGATGCATAACAAACTAAGGAAATAAAAAGTTTCTTTCTTAATTAAAGCGCATATTTTACAAAAAGTAACATTTCAATAACAATACTTTTTAATGTTATTCAACAAAAATCTTCTCCGTGGATTGTTTAAATGCTTCGTACATTTTTAATCGCATATATGTGGTTCTTCGAAAGAAGTCTCTATGAGTTATTTTCCTTTTATCTGATACACACAAATGTTACAGCAGACGGAAAGCCAAAACCTGTAAAAACATACTGTTTTTTTGTCCTTATAAGAAGGCCCTTTGTATTATAATTGTCTTATTTTACAATTAGAGTAAAAGAAAAATTTTCATTGAAGCAAAATATATGAAATAAAACCAAGGCATCCATTCCAGTAATGGTGTTTATATTCATCTTATTTTATCGATCTACAATCAGTAATCCAAATAAATAATTTAATATTTAAGCACAGGGAATAACAAGTATTTTAATATTTAAGGCAATTATATATAATAACATAAGCGCAGGCTATACTTTATGATACTTGCATGCGTATGAATAAGCATGATACGTATGAAGTCATACAAATAATACACAAACAAATTCATAAAAATGGACGTACTGTAGTTCTGGTTCTATAAAAGAGAGCCATCCTTAGTGTCGAAAAAAAAATGTCTGAAGAAAGTAACGAAACTCATTGCAATAACGATAAGAAAAGAGATAATTAAAAAGGGGAGAACCATCAGATTCCCTCATACCTTTTTCTGATCTCCACTCTTTAATTATCTTGTTTTAGCCTGTTCTTTTTCTCCACTTAATTAAACCTTTTTATTACTACAACGTACTGTTCTTTTTCTCGACTTAATTAAACCTTTTTATTACTACAACGTACTTGTCTCAATAGAATTTGCAATAACAATATAGGAAGAGATAATTAAAAAGGGGAGAACCACCAGATCCCCTCTTACCTTTTTCTGATCTCCGCTTTCTAACTATCTTGTTTAAGCCTGTTCTTTTTCTCCACTTAATTAAACCTTTTTATTATTACAACGTACTTGTCTCAATAGAATTTGCAATAACAATATAGAAAGAGATAATTAAAAAGGGGAGAAACGCCAGATCCCCTCTTACCTTTTTCTGATCTCCGCTTTTTAATTATCTTGTTTAAGCCTGTTCTTTTTCTACACTTAATTAAACCTTTTTATTATTACAACGTACTTGTCTCACTAGAAATTGCAATAATAATATAGGAAGAGATAATTAAAAAGGGGAGAATAACCAGATCCCCTCATACCTTTTTCTGATCTCCGCTTTTTAATTATCTCGTTTAAGCCTGTTCTTTTTCTCCACTTAATTAAACCTTTTTAGTACTACAACGTACTTATCTCAATAGAATTTGCAGTAACAATATAGGAAGAGATAATTAAAAAGGGGAGAGCCACCAGATCCCCTCTTACCTTTTTCTGATCTCCGCTTTTTAATTATCTTGTTTAAGCCTGTTCTTTTTCTACACTTAATTAAACCTTTTTATTATTACAACGTACTTGTCTCAATAGAAATTGCAATAATAATATAGGAAGAGATAATTAAAAAGGAGAGAATAACCAGATCCCCTCATACCTTTTTCTGATCTCCACTTTTCAATTATCTTGTTTAAGCATATTTTTCCCCCAATTAAGTAAACCTTTCTTATTATTACAACGTGCTTGTCTCAATACTTTCTTCTGTCATTTTGTGTTTCAACACTGAAGACTCTTCTTATTAGAACCAAAACTATAGTACGTTCGCATCTTGATAATCATTTGTTCTTTATTTACGTTGTTTTGCTTTATTAAATAATATATGTTAGTATAGAACCTAACAGTTATTACTTCTCAAGAATTGTATAGATTAACATTTCATTTTGGTGAAATAAACATTTTAGTTTATTAAATTTCAGTTTTGAAAGCATCTTGAAAAACCACGTAATTATCCTCAAAAATCTCCCCCATAAATTTTCTTAACTTTTTAGAAGTCTGTAAGATTTGACCTAAGCTATCTCTGTTGGTAAATCTTTGGATCAAGTTAGACTGTCAAAACTATCAGACTATGGTAAAATTTACCTTGTTCCTGGCTCTATAGGCAGACCAAAAAAACTCTGTAATTTCTGCTGAATCGCTTTAGCAATGCTTTTGGTAAAATTAGTAATAAAATATGGTTTAATAATATGTGATAAAATTTGATAAATGTTGTAAAATTTGGTTATTTTTAGCGCCATACCAAAGAGGATAACATAAAAACCATTTATTCAGTTAAATTTATTTTTCAGTTTTGCATTTTTTACTAAATGTGTGGTAACAAGAAGTATAATTTTGAGAACCAGAATTTCTTGTAAACCGTTACTATATGGACGGAAAAATTACCTATGCATTGGATACCGTATACTTTGGTTTTTATCAACCAAAACTATATTTTTTTTAACCAGAAAAGTCATTACCAAACAGTTTGATTATTTTACCAAAAGTGTTTATTATCTTCAATACCTTCCTTCAAAACCTTATCTTCAAAGCCTTACCTTCAAAACCTTATCTTCTAAACCTCTTGCCTTCAATTTAATTATCTTCAAAATAATTCCCCATGAATTTTTTTAACTTTATAGAAGTATGTAAGATAAGAATACGATTTGTCTTGAGCTGTCTCCATTGGCATGTCTTTGATTTAATAAGATAATAACTTAATAGATAAGATAATAATATAACATAATTTAATAAGATAATAATTTAATAGATAATAATAACTATGTAGATTATTTATGATTATTGCTCATCCTGGTCAAAGTATAGAAATATACATTTTAACTATATCAGAATTTACAAATTGTTTGCTACCACAGTTATTAACTGAGGTGAAAAGGTATTATTTTTATCCATCCATTAACCTTCAATTTCTTTTATTAATGCAATTAAAATGTTAAAAACTGTTTGAGATTAGAGAATCAAATTAAAATAATTAGCGTTCGAGAATTTAAACTATTTCACACCCAGCCAAGATATTTATGGAAAACGATTTCGCCCTAGTTACTTCCCTTTACCAATTTCATAGACCCTTTAGGTCACAAAGGAATTGAGTTACTGATTTAGAACTGTTCAAATACTCAAAGAGGAATTTTTCTTCCTTCCAACCTTTTCAAGCAAACCGATTTCTTCACTTTCCTGTTCATGATTCCCTCACGCCTTTGAGGGGTTTTGAAAGTACGAACGTCGTCTTTTCAACCAAATATTGAAATCAATTCTTTTGAAACAACTGGGAAGTAGAAAAGTTATCTTTCCTTTCAACATGAAAGGTCTATTCTATTGCAATCGATTTTTAGTTTTCTTTAAAGGCGAGAGTTTAAATACTTTATCTCGAGAGGGAAATAGTATAACGCATTGTTATTTTCGCATTATTGGATAGCGAAAATTCAGTAAACCATAGTGTAAACATTTAAAGTATAAAATATCTTACAACATTTTATACTGCTTAATTTATAAAGAGATTTCATCTGATGAATTATTTATATGAATTTTAACTACCAATTATTGTGCAATTCGTATACAATCAAGTACTTTATTTGCTTGTAGGAAAACCTTCTGGGACAAAAATCTAGCTGGAACAGATTCTAGTGCAGACAAAATTGCAAAAGTAACACAATTATTATTTGAAGTAATATTTCCTATTGTGCACCACGTAGAAACTATGATTGCATAATAAAGGGAATTTTACTTGAAAATATTATGCAGTATGGTTTGATTCATGAATTATTTAGTGACAATACTTTCAAAATCAAACTCTCTGATGAAAGTAATGACGAAAAGATACTTCGTGTGGAAATGACCAGCATTGTATTATAAAAGGAATTTTACTTGAAAATATTATGCAGTATGGTTTGATTCATGAATTATTTATTGACAAATACTTTCAGAATCAAACTTTCTGATAAAAGTAATGACGAAAAGATACTTCGTGTGGAAATGACCAGCATCTAAGACGATGGAAATGACCAGCATTGTATAATAAAGGGAATTTTACTTGAAGATATTATGCAGTATGGTTTGATTCATGAATTATTTATTGGCAAATACTTTCAGAATCAAATTTCTGCTGAAAGTAATGACGAAAAGACACTTCATGTGGAAATGACCAGCATCTAAGGCGATGGAAATGTCCAGCATTGTATTATAAAAGGAATTTTACATGAAAATATTATGCAGTATGGCTTGATTCATGAATTATTTATTGACAATACTTTCAGAATCAAACTTTGATAAAAGTAATGACGAAAAGATACTTCGTGTGGAAATGACCAGCATCTAAGACGATGGAAATGAACAGCATTGTATAATAAAGGGAATTTTACTTGAAGATATTATGCAGTATGGTTTGATTCATGAATTATTTATTGACAATACTTTCAAAATCAGACTTTCTGCTGAAAGTAATGACGAAAAGATACTTCATGTGGAAATGACCAGCATCTAAGGCGATGGAAATAACCAGCATTGTATTATAAAAGGAATTTTACTTGAAAATATTATGCAGTATGGATTGATTCATGAATTATTTATTGACAATACTTTCAGAATCAAACTTTCTGATAAAAGTAATGACGAAAAGATACTTCGTGTGGAAATGTCAAGCATCTAAGCGATTCTAATACGCGTTTGACCCACATAAGTGGTTGTTGATCCGCCAGCATTGCTGATACACTGTACTTGTTACCAAGCACTTAACGTTTGTCAATTGTTTTTAATTTTCTTCTACAGAATTATCTCTGATCAATTTTTGCTTGAGGGGTGAAATTATTGATCGCTTTTCACTCCTACTTCAAAGCGCGTGGCTTTCTACGTGGCTTTAAAATTCGCGCAGACCCATTTTAAATTTTCTTTTATGGCCTTTTTCATTTCAGTTTTTGTTAAAATTTTTTTCTTCTTATGAGCCGCGGTGGCTTAGGGGATGCAGCATTGGCTTCCCAATAAGGTGCCATAGATTCGAATCCCAGTGGTGACTGGTTGATACGAATTCTTCTCCCGTCCCGCACTGACCAAAGTGCTGATGTAAAATATCCTCAGTGGCTTAAAATTCCCTTGCAATTGGGCTAACCGTATAAGGTTTTACCCGTTTTCCTTTCCATGTAAAGCAAGTGCGGTTGGTCCCATCAAAGGCTCCACGAACGCTAGTCTGTCCAAATGCTTGTCGCAAGCGTTCTCTTGTCGTCGGGGTAGGGTTCAAAATTACAAGGCGGCTGAGTTGAACATAGATGGTCGCGTAAACTCAGAGTTGGGTCAGCTGTTCAACGCCAGTTATGAAATGAAATAGAAAATAGTTAATTATGTGGCTTTGTCACACTGAACTCGCAATATTTCCAAATTATTTTGTGCATTGAAATATAATTACTATTACTATTATCCTTACAATAGTTTATTATCAAGAGATTCAGTCCTCAAAACTAGTCCTCAATCCTCGAAACCTTATCCTCAAAAGTATGTCAACACGACATATATTGTTATACGAGTAGCATGTGAACCATTTTAAAACTATTTTGCTAAGTGACGGAAATTCTCTCGGCAATTTTTTACAACAGGGATTACAAATTACCAAATTTTAGAAATATATGTGCTTTTAAAAAAGAAATTAAGAAATATATTGCTCTTTAGAATTGAAAAGAATTTAGAACTGTTTATTGTAACATAAAATAGTGCTTATTTTATGACACTATTAGAATTTTATTTTTATAAATCGGAAACATTATTTTTGGAAATTCAGTTGAAGTTGCTGATGGTTTGCTGGATTTCGAACTTTACGCTAAGAAAAAAGTACTGTCAAAACTACCAGAATATGATAAAATTTACCGTGCTTCTGGCTCTATGGGGACACCAAGAAGTTCAATAATTTTTACTGAAATATTTTAGTAAACTAACAATAAAATATGGTATAATAGTATGACATAAAACTTGGAAAATGGCTCAAAATTTAGTAATTTTATCATGATGCCTTAGAGAATGGCATAAAAAACATTTATTTGGTTACATTTTCTTTTCAGTTTGGTATTTATTATTAAATGAGTAGTACTAAGAACTATAATTTTGAAAAACAGAATTTCCGATAAACTATTATCATATGGAAATAAATACCTAATGGAATGATTCAAATACCCTATATTTTAGTTTAATTACCAGAATTATGGTTTCTTTTTTACCAGAAATATCATTACAACACAATATGGTATTTTTTTCCAGAATTTTTTTTCTCCCTGTAGAAATAGTAAGCTACGTAATGTTTGACATTAAAATTTGATTGTTATTAGTTGTGTCTGGTCATTAGAGTTTCAAAAGAGTTTAAATATTTAATCTCTTTTCAGTAGAAACATGGTATAAAATTAATTTAGAAATTTAATCTGGTTAAACAAATTTGAAGTGTTGTAACTTCCTTTTAAATCAACGAAACAATGTTTTCAAAAACCAAGTCCGTGAATTAATTTTCACACAAATGGAAATTTTTAAAGTGAAAAAGACGTTTCTTCCTCATTAATTTTTTGAAGCTTGAACTTCCTTTGAAGAAAATTCTATTTTATTTTTTATGTAAGTTTAAAGCTTGTTAGTAAATAAGCTGAAAAGTATATTCTGAGACTCATTAATTTTACGTTACCTGCATAAAAGAGTAGTTTTTTTGGCCTTCTAAAAATTTTGCTATTATAATTTCCAGAAACATAATTTTTATAATATTTAGCTGATAAAACTAATTAGGAAGATAAACACAAGGTTAGAAAAAAGTTGCTTATTTAGATTAAAATTATTGTTTTTAGCTGCTTATAAATACTTTAAAGTTTAATTTTTAATACATGAACTATTTAAAAATTTACAATTTTTTAATCTTTAAGAAAAATAGCTGGTTAATACTATTTGTTTTATACCAGTGTTTACCAAACTTATGAATTTTGTGTGCCCTTTCTAAATTTTTCGTAACTCTGTGTACCACTAATACAAAATGAATGTATTTTTTACTGTAAAAAAATTGCCCAAAAGTTAAAAATCACAACTGCCTGTTGATACCCCTAATTATTAACTGTTAACTTTGCAAAAAGATAGCCAATAGAAAAATACGTAATGGTAAATTTTCATGGCTAGCTTTATTTTTAAATAAAATTTTGTGAAATTTTCGTTTGTTGCATGATATTTCGCATAAGAACGCATACCCCCGCTAAACTGTTCCCGTACCCCTGGGGGTACGCGTACCACACTTTGGGAAACACTGTTTTGTACAATTAAGTCAGCTTGAACGCTGTATTTGATAAACATAGACATGTTTATAGATAAAATATTTCTTGAAACAATATTTATAATAACTGAACGAAACAGTTTCATAAAAATTTACGAACCACAAAACGTTGTTAGAAAAATCGGTTCACAGTTGTTTGATAATATCAGTGACTAGAACAATAATGAGGTGCAAATGTAAAGTAACCTTAGTAAGGTGTTAAATAAAGCCTTTTTCACCATTCAAGGTGAACTATAGTATGGTTTAAGAAGTATGATAATATGGTTTCATTTAGTGCCATAGTTAATCGAGGTGTACGGTAATCATATTTCTTTTAAAATAAACTATAATTCTGATTAATAAAACTAAAATATATGGTATTTAAAATTTTTTTTTTTGAAGTTTTGCTTTTCAAAGTTATAGCTCTTATTATCACACACTTAGTAAAAAACACAAAATTTAAAAATAAATTTAACCGAATGAATAATCTTTTATGCGATGTTCTAAGGTATCATTATTAAATGAATAAGGTACCTCAAATGAATAAGGTATCTAAGGTATAAGGTATCTTAAATGAATAAGGTAAAGTAGGAATAAAAGAATATTTCATTTTTAATTTTACCAAAATCATTCCTAAAGTGCTTTGGTTTCTGGTGCTCCCTTAGAACCAGAAACACGGTAATTGTTACCATATTGTGGTGGTTTTGACTAAAATTTTTTCTCAGTGTAAGTTGCAGCAAATTTTAATGATTGCTTGATTTTTACTAATTTTTATAGCTATTAGTTTAATACGCTCTGAAATTTCAAATATCTTAATTTAATAGCTAATAATAATAATAATAAATTTCTAATAGCTAAATTATAATAGCTTATGGTTTAATTTAAAGAAAGAGTACAAGCCACCACGAATGGAACTGGAAGATAAATGATCATTAATGAATGGAAAGTCAAATTTTAACTCTGATGTGCAATTAATAAATAAAAAGTTAAAAGCTAAGGCTTAACTAGTCAAAGTGCTGTAATTAAGCGGAAAAATAAGTTAACAGACATTTCTTACAACAGATATCCTTATGTCTTTCTTAGAGGCATTTCTTAGAATTTCAAACACTAGGCACAAAAAGACTGTTGTTCGACAAATATTTTATTTAGATATTTTCTTTTTTTTTGAAATTTTATTTTTCGAAAGAATCGGAAATATTTAGAGTTTTGTTGATGGTTTTTTTTATTTTCAATGCAAAAAATATTTTTCGAATCAACTTGGAAAAAAAACTTATTGGATACAAAAATATATTAAAAAATGGCGACTTGGATAGGGTAAACCAACCAGTGAAGGAACACTTAAGCTTCGCTTGCCTTTAAAGAAAATCATATTAATTTTAAAATTCGTAATTTTAGTTAAATGACAGTGTCAACATATTTGTTACTAATTGCAAATTATGTAAAAAAACTGTAGAAAACGTTCATAATATTGTT
The DNA here is from genome assembly GCF_043381705.1 of Parasteatoda tepidariorum. NCBI lineage: Eukaryota > Metazoa > Arthropoda > Arachnida > Araneae > Theridiidae > Parasteatoda > Parasteatoda tepidariorum. The sequence continues at coordinate 47,393,369 of NC_092204.1, read as the reverse complement.
TCAAAGTTTTGGAGGTTCACATAAGACGCTTGGTCCTTCACTGGTTTTTCATCGTTTGGTGATCCAGTGAATAAACACCCCCTTATCTAAGTACTTTATTATGCAATGATGCTTAAAAAAATAAAACGTAACTTTAACAACTATATTTCGAATTCTCTTTTTCACAGCGAGAAAAATAAAACTATTACATGCAATTAATATAACATATAAATACAAACACTCACCTTATAATTTTTTCAAAGAAACAAGGTGTTACAGAGATAATAACAAATTCGAAGATTTTTCCAGAGAAGTCTATTTGACCAGGTAATCCAAAACATTGCTAGATGACTTCCTATTGTTTGGCAGTAAGCTATTGTTACTAATCAATCTAAAGAAAAACTTTCAAATTCTTATTTTTAATTAATATATATGAAATGTTCCTTCACTGGTTGGTTTACCCTATTAGAGTTAGCAAGTAAAAGTTAAAAAAATCACAATTGCTGTTTAATGTAACTAGATTTAAAAGAAATCAAGAATACTAATCCAACAACTGAGAAAAAAGAAGAAAGAAAAATTTCAAAATCTCTTAAATAAATAAGTGAAAATTTTTAACTTTAACCCATTTGATTACTTTAAAATAACGATTTTCATTTAAATATTAAGCTTCTAAGTTATTGGCCGATAATTTATTAAAAGATCATGCGTGGATCAAAGAGCATTATTTATTCATTCATTTTCCTTTGGGTAAACTTTTTAATTTTCCAACTGACAGATGTTTTTTTTCTTTTTTTTTTAGTTTTACATAATTAGCAGCAATTATCGACTACTAAAAAAACTTAATTTTTATTAGTTTTTATTTTTAAACCAATTAACCTTTTAGAACCGAAGTTTGGAAACTGTTAATTTTTTATGAAACCTTTCAGATGCACTTTTTTTCTTAGAATTTTTTACACTCAATAATATTGAAAGCCCCATTAAGCCTAAAGGGCGATGGGTGAATTTTTTTCTGGAATTAATTTAATCTCTAATATATGTGTTTGAAAGTTTTGTGCACATAAAAGTAGTAAATTCGTAGGTACGTTATACGTTATGCTTCGAAGGCGAGTGCAGTGCAATTTTTTCATTTTTTAACTTTATATTGATATAGACATTTGTTTTTATATAAAATATATTATTATTACTGAAATTTGTTGTTAATTTTGAAATGCATATTATGACGTTTTTTTCTCACTGCCACTGTTTGGAATATTAATACTAAAGAAAACTAAATTACACTTGAATTTATTTAGTTGTTATTAAGTTTTACAAATAAAATTGATGCTGAAATAGTTGAAAATAGAGTTCTTTTTCATCAGGAGCTAACACTACAGATCTTGTAAAGTTTTTTAGTTCGTAAAAATTGCAATTCATTTGTGATCTTTTAACATTATTAATAGGATGCGCTTTGTTCACAGATTGTTTTATTAATATTTACGGCCGGCTTAGCCAAAACTTTTTTGCAGTTTGTGATAAAAGACTAAAAATTTTATCATTGCCCTCTCAGAAGTAAAATTTTCACTTTCGACATTTAAACATCCCTTAAGCTATATTTCATTAATTTTGAGAATGATTTCGTCACATAATCCCCTGACTTATGACGAAACGTGAACTCTCAAATATATGACGGAAACTCGACTCGACTCGAAACCTTATCGTAGTGGGAGAGATTTCTAACTAAAATGACGAAACTAGAACGAAGGCAAGATGTTCGAAAATAAAGTGACGAAGTAAGCCGATAGGACTGTACGGTGGTCAAGGATTACTATAGTATGCCTCGTATTATAAAAATCAAGGGATCAAATCCCGCTTCGGGTTTGGGTTTAATTTATCTCTGTTCTATCTGGTCTTTTTGTGCTGTTATGGTGACATTGATCTATCTGTATGGTGCGCGCGTTAAAATGATTACTAGAAAAGTTAGATATTTAATTTTTGTAAAAAATAGAATGGCGAAATATTTCGTTCATTTTGACGAAATTCTTTTTCTCGAAAAAGCAACGACAGTTATTTTGTCGCTTTGACGAAAAATTCGCTCGGAGCATATACCAGGAAATTGTTTCGTCAAAAACGAAGAAATTTTCGTGATATTGTATCCATTTTTTACTATGTGTTAGCACATGGTATGAACGTGACTTCGAATTATGAGACGCTTTATATTCAGTATCTATACTGTGAAAAACTGCAGTAAACTGTTGACTAAATGGATTTTCTCTTCGAATATTTGATCGTTATAAACTGATAACGTTTGATCTTTGTCCCATTTGATGATGATGCGCTAATTTGTCAAGATGAGCGTCATTTTTGTGATTAAGCATTTTGTTTAAACATAAGCATGTACTGTTGCTTGATTAAAGACTTAATTTGCCTTAAAAATACGTAAATGTGAAGTAACAGTCGACATATTTCAGGTGCTCAAGAGCAGGTACCCATTTTCAAAACTTGCCAGACGTGAATGAGAAGAAACAAAAGTGATTTAAAATATTAAATGTAAAGTAAAGTAAAAATGGAGAAATAAAGATGAGAAATAAAACTAAAAAAACCATAGTAGAAGAGATTAAAAAAAATTTGAAAAACAGAACAGGAAAAACCACAGTGGTTGAGAGGGGCAAATCAGGATGCATTTCCACGAGCTATGGAAAGGTCATTCACCTATACTGTGGTTTTTCGAATTTTGTTTTTCACCTTTTCCATTTTTCTTTGACAACTTTGTGTTTTATATTTCAAATCATTTTTCGTTTTTTCTTCAAGAACGTCGGGCAAGTCTTGGAAATGGACGTCTGTTCTTGAGAGCTTGAAACATGTTGACCGTTCTTCTCTTATTTACATTCTTTTGAAGTGAATGTTTTTAATCAAGCAATAGCATAGAGTTTCAGTTTCTTAAGACAATTCATTTATTAAGTATACGCTGTTTCAGTTTTGAACTTGTCACTATTCTGACTATATCACTATAATGAATCCTTGGGTTTTCAAATTCGACTGAGTATATCTGTTTCGGAGCTATTTTGGTACATTTTTGCTCAATTTTGAGAAACTCCTTTTTAAAGTGTAAGAGTCATTTTGAGGGAGAGGAGGAAGGGGGAAAAGGGCAGATTTAATATTGCACCCTAGGAAAATAAAGCACTTTTTTTGGTTTACTTGGAGTTGATTCAATTTGATTCAGCGGGAAAAATTATACCAGAAAAAATCCTTTTCGGTCAAGATAGTAATATTTAAGTATTATCTATTTATAACCCTTCTCTTTCTTCCAGTATTACCTTTATAAATGGAACATAAAGTGCCTTTATATCTGAAAACCATGTTTTTAACATGACTAACATTTCAAAACATTCATGCTTCTCTTTTGCATTGGTAAAATAATAATGCTCATGTCACGTCTTTCCAATATATTAATTCGAACAATTTCGAAGAAAAAAAAAAGATTTTTTTTTGAGGAATTTGTTGTCATTTTTAAAATGTGTATAATGGCGTTTTTTAATTGGCATTTTAAGAAATAATAATTTTAAAGATTAAAATTACTAAACTGCATTTGAACTAGTTAAGTTATTATTTACTTTAGATTATATAAGGAACAGAAAGTTTAAATAGTTTAACATGCTAAATAAAAAGCTTAAAATCAAAGAAGCTTGTCACAAATTATAAAAACAGATTTGCTTCACTAAGTTATAAATCAATGATTTCATGTTAATGAAGGAAAATACATATGAGAAAGATTATAAATAACGTTTAAATAATTTTTTTAGGATGACTTAAAAGCGAAACTTTTTTTCTCCTTTTTTTGCTTGTAAAATTAATTGACGTGAATTTTACTAAAAACTAAAGAATTATATCCGAAAATATTAGGAATAAAAGAAAACAAATGAAATTATTTCTCCACATTATTTGAACTAGAAATTCATTCAAAACTTTCAAGCAATTAGGAAATATTTGAACAATAAATAGCTCATTAATTTAAAAATATTTAGAATGAATTCTTTTCCAATGTAATTTAAATAGCTATCAGATAACTATAATTAACATAATTCAATTGTGAATGAAAAAAGAAAATACTTATTGTAATTCGAGAGAATTATTTTTATGATTTAGAAAAGAGAATATGTATCCGATAAGAGTAAATTGCATATTATAATTCAGAAAAATTCTATTGTAATTTATTTTATTTTTGAAAGCACCTTATTCTTTTTAAGTTTTTTTTAAAAAAAAAAACAAATTGTTTAGGAACTTTTAGTTAATTATTTGAATAGAATGTCATCGTTTAAGTTTCACTAAAAATTTATTTAAATGTAGAGGATTATTTTGCTAGGAAGTCAGATTTGAGCTATACAATAGAAATCATCTAAATATTAAGCTTATAGCAAATTAAAAACAAATCTAATAAATAACTAGGAAATTAAAATATGTTAAGTTAAATGTGTAAAATATTTGCTATTCACAAATAGTACTAACTTTGATTTGATAATGAAATACACTTATCATTAAGCTATAAACATTTAAACATGTTTCCATATAGCTTTCTCTGATAATTACAAAATTACATGCGAAAATATAATTTTCACGAAAATAAACTGTTGAATTAATTTATGTAATTTATTTCTGCACATTTTATTCAAATATGTTTCCTAATCTTATGATAATAACATGAAAATGAAAATTATTTTAACTGAACTAAGCGTTATTGATAAATATCTGCTACTTAACTAACGTAAATACCTGTTATGTCGTGTTTTTCTACTTTGATGATTTTTTTTTTGTTGAAAATTTTATATGTTTTTATTTTGTACAGACGGAATAATTGAATAAACAGTGTATTAATCAACTAGAGAAACAAAATTATAGGGAAAGAGTGGTATATTTATTTTATTATTATATATATCAGTAAATCGCAATTATTTTAACATATTTTTCTAGAGCTTTCAGTGATAACTGCAATATCATATACGAAAAAAATATACATTTAAGCAAATTTATTGTTCTTTGCAACTTCTCTGATATTACAATAATTGCACATCAACAAAAAATATTTTAACTAAACGAGACGTTGCTGAAAAATACTTGATACGTAACTTGCATAAAATACCTGCTACATGAAATACCCATGATTTCCTTTTTTCCCGCATTGTCCCCCCCCACATAATTTCAGGATAAGTTTTAAATTTGTAACGAAGGAATAATTAAACATGCAGGGTGTGTCTTAACTAGGGAAATAAAATTATAGGGAAAGAACAGTGGATGGTAGCGTCCTTCACAAATCCTCGTAGATATACGACAACTGAGATTGCTTTGGTCAGTTTTAAACTTCTAGTAAACATCCGGGGTATTTCTTTATCAGTTGGAGAGAAGAAAATTTTTTAGACTTCGTTCTAATTCCTTTGTTCTTTGTTCTAACTCAACCATGAAGTCTTTGTCTTAATAATTCGGCAATGTAGATAGGATTAGACACATGAAAACTGGAAAAATAGGGAATTCTAGATAAACTAGAAATGCAAAATTATAGGAGAAGAACGGTACATCCATGGAGGAAGGAAAAAAGAATAACATCTTTCATAAATCCTCCATCAACTGCGGTCACTTTGGCCAGTTTCAAACTTCTACTAAACGATTCTTGTTCTATCAGTTAGAGAAAAAAAAAAATTAGATTTTGTCCTGATTTCTTCGAAATTTTTCCCCAAAAAACTTTACAATGAGAAAATTTTTTGCTTGATAATTTGAATGTTTAAATAAGATTGGGCAATAAAATCTAGGGAAATAAATCTAGGGACTCTAGATAAACAAGAAATGCAAAATTATAGGGGAAGAACAATACAGCTGTGGAAGAAGTAAAATGTAGGTAAAAGAAGAGTGGTGATAACTGGACTCTGAAGTGGTTGACCACCTCTTACCAAGCATGATCACACGCTGTACACTCTGTGTGAAAATAAGGGGTACTTAAATACCCTATTAATGTTGAATTTTGTAATTTGTTTAAATTTTAAACATAATTTTGTGAGTGACGTCAGCATATAATTTATACAAATTCAATATCGCTTTTGTCCCTGAAAGTTATGCTTTGTTTTGTTTCACGAATAAGCATATTTGCTACTATCTTGCAGCATTTCTTGTCAATTAAAATAATGATAGTCTTTTTTTTAAATTTACTTAATTTTTGGAAGTGAGTGTAATATCTAGTCAAGACTTAAGAAATGCAATGGCAAGGTAGTGGTTGAAATAAAGTTTTGTTTTTCCAGATTTTATTGTAAATATTTTTTATTATATGAGTGAAACTCAGAGTACATTATATGAAAAAAGTATTTGCACATTTTGACTGAGAAAATTTGAGTTCACTGTAAAGTGGTATATGAAATTTCAACCCTAACAGCTAAACAGCAAACCCCTCTGTTAATCGACTGCCGTCTTCAGACTTCCGTCTATAATTCAAATAAATATTTTCTGAATAATATAAAACTCATTTACATAAGGCATTTTTTAAGTTTATTATATAAGAGAGATCATTAATTCTATTACAAATGAGCCAATAAGGCGTATTTAAATCTAAAAAGTAAAAAAAAAAAGCAAAATTTAAAACTTAATGCTTTTGTAAATTTTGTAATAGTTCAATTAATTTATTATCAGCCATACAATTTCAAAATTACAAGTTTGAATATTCGTTATTAGTTTTAAAAGTAGGAAGCTTTATCAGCTTCAGTATGTTGAAAATAAGATTTTTTTTTTAATTGATACGATACAGAAGTAAATGATTCCATTCTAACGAAATGATTTTCAAAAGATATAAATCAAATGGATAATATTTAAGATTCTGACTTGGGGCTTTAAAACAAGCTAAGAAGTTTCCAGAAACTTTTGAAATAGCTTTGAAAAATAAATGAGAGATGGGAAAGCTGAAGCTATTGTTTGCACGACAAGCTTGAGTGAAGAATGGGGATCTCTTTTCTAAATGCTTTAGCCTTCGAGAGTTGAGGACAATTAGTCAAGCTATTGTTGAAAACGCTGAAAGTTCTCATTAATTAAAAGCCTCATTCTTTCTATTTTTGTCCCCGTCTTCTTTGAAGGGTTTAAAAATAAAATTTCGATTCTATACACTGCTTCTCGAAAAAAATGTTTAAATAACAAATTATTTAAATGCTGTTTTACTATATTTAAACAAAGCAGTCAAATAACCGTAAATAAGATTGTATTCAAACTGTTAGCTGTGAGAAAAACCGTTCATTAACTAACGGTTAACTTAAAAACCTTTAAACTAATAATGTTAAATAACTAGAATTTTATCGCACTAACTAGGCCCACCTAATGAAGCCACTTAGTTCTCTGCAGCTGGGTACATATTACAGCTGAAAGGTCAAATCTGTTATGATCGAAAGAACTGGGGTTCAAATCTTAGCGTTGACATCACAATATTTCCTCCATTCAGTCAATACATGAGGTGTTTTCGATGACTTGCATTCTTCAATTGGCAAGTCTGGACTATTGCAATGCGAAACTACCTTTCAAGCATATATGACAGCATCACAGAGCTGGTTAACACAGAAAGTTCATTATTTTTCATCTCCGATAGATTGCACCATTAGATGAGCTAGTCAAGCCGCATTCCATGGCTCAATTCCCAAAAGAATTCTCAATCACTGACTAGCTTCAATGTCGATTATCTAACGATAAGCCTAGCACCAATGTCCAGTTAAATTTTTTTACGGTTTTGAAACCATGTTAGTTGAAAATGGTAAAATACCCGTATAGTTTTGTAGTAATTATATTTTAACCATACTGGTCGTAAATGGTTTCAAAACCGGTAAAATGCTCTTTATCGTAAACTTTACGTTTAACTGCTACCTGTTGTTTTACAGAAATTTTAGAATGAAAGTTCTAACAGTTAATTCTAATCTAGGACCATAACTTTAACACTTCTGAAGTAGGTAAAAATTCGATAAAAAGATTTATAAGATTATTTACTTATTTATTTTGTATATATATATAACCCAAGGGGTAGAGATAGGAAGGGCGAGCTCTATATAACTGCATTCCTCCCTTAGAAAAATTTTGCGTGTGTATTTTTAGATTTTTGAATCGATAAGCATTTCTCGTGGTATTTGACAATTTCACTATTTTTTTTACCTTGTCCTTAATCAACTAAACCATTTTAATATTAAATTAACTGATATTTTAACAAACCAAAAAAAAAGACACATAGAAACATTGTTGCTAATACTTTTCAAACAAACACGAATTTATTTTTGTGTATGTACAAAGCAAGTTGTAGCATTATTCGTACGCTGTAACAATATAACCATGCATTTAAACAATGAAATAAACAAATGCTATTTCGATAGCTTAATTGCTTTGTCATTTATTCTTCTGATTTCTAGAGTGAAGTCGACAATGAAGTTTGCAAGAAAATTGTAAGTGATTTCAATTTAATAATTCTTTTAATTATTCAATTTCTTTTTGCACTAAAATGATTTTTCTTCAGAGCGAATTAATAAAAATGTTGGAATATAATGGATAAAACTAAACCCCTTCGGCCTTGCCATACTAGTATTTGTACTCATCTTTACATTATTCTCTATTCCTTATTTTTAAGATTTTTTTTAATGGCGAAGCCTAGTGTCCTACAAATAATAAAGTTCAGGAATATAAACACGCTATTAAATTTGCCCAGTTAATGACAGCAGAGAAAAAAAGTAAAAATGCTTCTAGGCACTTGCAGTTTTCAAAATATTATTATACGTTATTTCTTGCATCTTAAAACTGTTCCGTTGTTGACTATGTGGTACAAACTATGGTACAAGCTATGAAAACTATGTGGTACAATCTAAGACTCTTAATGACCAATTTAGTACTTTTAGCAGAAAAAATGTTCTCATTTTTTTTTTAAAATTAAAACTACACTAGAGGATTTGCTGGCCAAACAATTTACAATTAATTACCAACTAATAATACAAATTTTGTTTCTGGATCAACTGGACTTTTTTAATTTATCATAACCCATTTTACTGTACCATCTATTATATCTTTTACCTTTATGTTTTAACTCGAAACTTTATACTTATTATTTTAATTTTGGTTTTTACTTTTATTCTATTCTTCTCTTTTACGCTATCATTATTGATTTTATATTTCTTCTGAACTTTATCCATTGATTTTTAACTTTCACTCATTTACCTGGTCTGTAGTATTTTAACTTTGATGTCCTTATTGGGGGTCTTTTGACCCCATTGCTTATATTTCAATCATTTAGTCTCATTAATTTTTCAATATTTTAATTTTTAAATTTTATCTTTCTCTATTTTACATTTTACACAATTTTGATTTTAATGCTCTGCCATTTTTATCTTTCACGTACACACTTTCATTTCTTTTGCTTGTTGGTTCTTTGACTAACTAATTTCTTTTACATTTAACTTATGATTATGCCAAACTGATATATTATTTTACAACCACCTCTTATTTATTGTATTTTGAACAGCACTGCTTTGGAAAATTTATAAAGGTCTTTTGACCTCACTTGAAAAACATACACACTTCAAATTACTATATTGTTGCTTCAGACTATGTTATACTACAGAAATTACTATTGTACTTTGAACTCTGTTACCATCTTCTTTTCGAAATTTTTTTTGCCTTTGTCGGGTGACTCGATCGATACTTGATTGTGCTAACTTGCATCTTCTCTCCTGAAGGGAAGTCCTATTGCAGCGACGGACCTGAATTTTTTTCGAATATCCTTATATTAGGACGGGCTCTTCCAATCCCTTAGCTGTTAGATAGCTGTGGTGTTTTTGATGGAGGTGCTCAGCTCGAATGTTACGTAGCCTTGTATAGACTTTGGTTGAAGCTCGGACTGTAAGTTACGGTGCCTGTATTTCCAAGTTGATGTTCGGCTTGTAAGAATACTCGGCTTGCTGAGAATGTCACCAGTAGCCCAATAGTGTGGCTGTAGTTAGACGTTAACCACCAACTAAAAAAATGAATAACGATTTAGTAATTAGCTATAAATTACAACTAAATGTCCTTTTTTTTATAAAAAATCTTTAGTTTAAGAAGCTGTTTAATGCATGCAATGTTAAGTCAAATTTCTACTGTAAACTTAGTGATAACATTTATAACTACAGGTGGCTATCAAAATAATGGAAGCACCCTAGATTTTGAAGGAATCCTTTATTATTATGGCCGTAAATGTTCTCTTTATGAAGGTATCTCCTAACTTTAATTGTTGACACTGGAGAATCCAGATGCTGATTGAGCTCTGAGGTCACTTTGGCTGCAGTTGTTTTCTTTTTAGACATTACAATCCGCTTTAATATCCGTCGGTCTCTTTCACTCAGCTTCTCCTTCCGTCCACTATTTTGCTTTACTGAGCTTGTCTTTCCGCTCTGTGTGTATGCTGTCATGACTTTAGACACCGTACCTCTAGAAACGCCTAAAAGCTGGGATGTTTCGGTCACTGTTGCTCCAACTAGTCGGGCTCCTACAATTTGGCCTCTCTGAAAATCTGTGAGGTCTGACATTTTACGCTTCTGACAAAAAATCAAAACGTAGACAACTCTGCTAAAGCTCTCTCATACCACCTAATATATGTACTTTTTATATTAAAGAAACTGGTAGCTAAGATTATATTTTAATGCTTATGAAGCGATTCCCTTTTATTCACAAGTGTTTCCATTATTTTGATAATCGCCTGTATATTTCTATAACATTTATTACTATATTTATACTATATATATTTATATAAATATTTATAAAAATAAATAAATTCCTAAATAATTTCTTTTTTTTTTTGAATTCAATTTCCCTTAAACTGCATAAATAATTGCAAATTCTTATTCCACAATTTGGATCAAATTTCTATCACTAACTATTGACCTCTTTACATAAAGAATTAATGAATCATTTTAAACATATATGTTCCTTTTATCTTTTAAACAAGGTACAGAAAATAGCAGAATAAGATTTAATGGAAATTCTTCCTTGAATTCATGACAAAAGATATGCATGTCTACGTTTTGCTACACTTCTCCTAAATCCGGGGTAGAAAAGATGTGGTTAATTGGGCTTTGTTAAAACTGCTTTTAACATTTAGCTTCAGAATTTGTTAAAACTCATTCGCTTTACTGTATAAACCAAGTTCCTGAATACGACTTTGAATAACTGCTTGAAAATAAATTTATGAGCTTTCAAAGAGAGTTAGTGAGATGACAACAACTGCCGTTAAATTTGAATAAATTTGTCCTCCATTTAAAAGCATTGTAATGCATTCTGGAAAATTTAATTAAAATAACAATTATTGTCAAATACTAATCACATCTTCGAATTTAATATTTTGCAATATAAATTCTGACATTAAGTTTGTAAAATGAATTTTATGTGATCTTTTTAATGAATTTTTGGCATTAAAGCTTTCCTCAAATGAGCTTAAAATTCATCTAAAAGCTTTGGTATGGATAATAAATAAAAAGTGGAAGGCAAAACTAGAAGATGCTATAGAATATAAACTATATTAAAATACATAGATGCTGAGTGTACGGAACAGATAAAGACGTATTAAGAATTTTTATCACTGTGTTTTTCCGGAAGCACATCTATTTTATCTCTATATATAAAAGCGAAAGTCAGTCTGTATGTTTACAAATAACTCAGGAACGGGAGTACTGATTTGGATCGTGTTTTTTTTAAATGCTTTGAAAATTTCAAGGAGTGGTTTGTAAACAATCACCTCTTCCCAGCATTATATACCTCTGGCATGATATCGAAAATGTAAAATTTCAATAATGAAAAACATTAAAGCGTAAAAATTCATCAATGAAAAAAAATTAAAGGGTAGATTAAAACGTGTGCTGTCATGAAAACAGCCTTTGAAGCAACAAAGAAGCAGACTGTCATGAAAACAGCATTTTTAACAGCATAGAAGCAGACGAAACCACTAAAAAAATTAAATATGTTTAAGGTTTGCTAAATTAATAGATTAAATGCAGAAGTAAAGTGTGCTAAAAACAAATATGCAGGCTAACATAAGTTATCGAAAATTGACGAATTATTATCCTTCACCGTCAGTGGTTAAACATAAATGTCTTTATTATTCAACAGGATATCAATTTTAAGGTTTCGTTAGTTATTAAATTCTAGTACTAAATCATTATAATATCAGATGATAATAATTAATTGTGCACATATTTTTGGTCACGAATTTTAAATTCTCAAACTTTATATTATTATGCTTTAAATAAAAATATCATAAGCTTATATTTTATTTTGTTTTATAACCATCGTTGAACAGCTGACTCAATAATGTAGGCTTACGACTACTAATGATCAACCCGTAGCCTTGTAATTTTGAACCCAATTTAGAAGACAAGGGAACTGCTGCATCAAGTATTGGGAGAAATTTGTCTTCGTGGAGGACTTTTTGATGGAACTCAAAACAACACCTCCAACAAGTAGAACATTGCCAGGTTACGCAGGTCACTACCAATAATACGTATGAGTGCACGGAATATGACAATAAAGTTTTTTTTTCTAATGCCCCACCCCCTAGAGAATGACCTTTTGTCATACAGGCATCTGATTGGCAGATTTGTTAGACACTCTTCCAGGGGCACTATATTAGCTGGGCCAACATTGCTCCCACAGAAAGGACAGATAGTACAGAGAAGGAAAAAACACCCATGCCTTGCCCTGGATTCGAACCCAGAACCTTTTTGATTCAAGGCCAGTTCCCTGACCCCTACACAGGCCGTTCGGCATATAGTTCCTGGCCAAATTATTAGACGCACTGTAAGATTCTATGTAAAATCTTAATCATCAAGCGATACTATACAGCTTTATTGCTTGTACGAGACTGAGACCGGGTTGCACTTCTTTACGTTCGTGAATTAACTGGTTAACATTGTAATGCAATACGTTGAAAATAAATACAAATGGGAAGTATACAAAAAATTTCCTGAATAAAAATCCATTGTATTTGGTCTAATTATTATAATATAATAATATAATTCCCGTGTGACATTGTGTCACTCACTAATTTTTAGATCGTAATTTTACATAGTCCCTGCAATCAATTTTGTATTTTTACACTTTTGAAATGGTTTGGAATGTCGCTTCCCTTCAATTCCTAGAATCGCAGGTGGTCGGCTGTCTTTGTAGTTTCCACGTGAAACCCTTTACTTCCACACTCTTTCTTACTTCTTAACCGTAACTAGCTAAAATTTTTAAACAATTTAACTTTTTATTTACCTTTTTACTCCTGTCTTAACTGTAACTTCTAATTTTTTCTAACTGCAACTTATCTTTAGCATTTTCCTTTTTAAGGGACTAATGAATCTTGTTGTTGTTGTTGTTTCTAATACCACTTGTCACACGGACAAGCCTGCGTGGTGAAACCGAGCAAATTTAAGGCAGAGTGTGTGTTTCTTGTTTTTCAGGGGAGGAATCTTATGGCCAAGAAATCGTTTTCAGCAACACACACGTCTCAGCCCGTTTTTATGGGGCGAACCCATTCACACATCCATTTATTCATCCACAGATCGTAATTTTGACCTGAATCAGAGAACGATCGATCTCCAATCCAGTACCCCCAGAGGTATTGATTTGCTATGGGAACATGGAGGAATTTGCGACTCGACAGATTTAACGTGCATCAGTCTCATTTTACTACACGGGGAGTCTTCGGCCGGCAGGGTTCGAACCCACGAACTCTCGTACATGGGCCCAGCTCCCTACCGACCAGGCTATCCTGGCCTCTGATGAATCTTAAACGCGTGCATTCGATTTTTGTATCAGTTAAAAGTACATCTCACGGGTCCGTTTTATTCGGACTGTTTTTTACCGTTTCACCCTTCCTCCTTAAGGGTGCTTGGAGGAATTATGCACAGGCCATCTTTTATTGTGAAATCATTTTGATGATCATCAAAATGATTTCACAACATTATTTTCATCATAATGATTTCACAACATTATTTTCGTCAAGATGATTTTTATACCCGTCATTGGGCTGTCAATGGAATTAAAGCCACGATTCCGGAATAGTTTTTTGTTGATTGAGTCTTCTTTTCTGACGAGATCCCCAAGTGTGCCTCTCCACACTACCAAGATGATTTTGTGAGTCATGTGATCCTTTTGTGCTTCATGCGATGAGTCATGCGATGCTTTTAGATCCAAATAAAAGGTTTTTCTGGCAACTGCAATTTTACGACTAGCCTATATTTTCAACTAAACTAGAAGAGGTATTATGTTTTGTGTTCTTTTTCTTTAGATTTTTATTATGTTACTTTTATAGGGTTATTGCGGATCAACCATCTTTTTTTAATATACGATCAATGGCTAAGTTAAATTGATTTAAAATAGATTTTTCGTTCACCCAGCACTGTACGACACTCTGATATAATAAATATTCTATATTTATGTAATATATCGCCTAATTTATCCAATCGTCAAATTTCTATTATATATCGTCGAATTTAACTAATTGATACACGAACGTAAGCAAGTGCAAACCGGTTCAAGCTGTATAGTATCCCCTGATAATTAGGTTTTACATAGAATCTTATAGTGCGTCTAATAATTTGACCAGGGACTGTATGACAATAACGTATTGAATAACGTATTGACAATAACGTATTGAATATAAAACTTTATTGAATACGATATTATAGTGAATATTGTTTCATTTTATTTAAGCAGCAAAAATATTGACATTATTATAGAAATTAGTTTAATGGAGAAAATATCACGATAGATATTTTATTTACTCTGATATTAAAATTTGCTCTAATTAGTCGCGGTTTCAATTCAAAACAAGAATAGCTTATTTATGGTCCTTATAACCGATAAGTAGAGGATGAGAAATTGAGTACCCACAGCTGATAGATGCCGCCAAAATACCTAAATTATATTTTTGAGTGCACACCTTAAGACTTTTATCAGTTAAGTCTAAACTCTTGAACTCTTAAGTCTCAATATTAAAAAAAGTCTTTAATAGCAAAATTCTTTTGTCTATTCTTGAAAAACTTAAATAAAACTGTTTGGCAAGGCTAAAGTAGCATTAATTACCAATTAAACGTGCCAAATAAATGCAAAGATGGACTTTAAATTTCAAATGTAAATTAATAAATGTACTCATTTATTGTTCATGCTCTCCTTTAGTGCTGTCTTTTATTTAAAACTGCTTAGTGCAAAAGTTAACATTAAATTTAATATATGTGTAGATTTTAATGTTCATTTGAGTTAATTTATAATTAAAAATAATTAGAGAAAACTTGTGTTAATGTTTTTTTTAAAAAAAAATCTAAAACATTATTCCTTGAAAGTAATGATAATAAACTTTTTAAATACTAAAAAGAACAAAAAACTGTTACATTTTTAAAAAAAAGTTTTTTTAATTTTAATAAAGGCATCATAAATATTTTAAATCAATCAGTATTTTATATTGCATGATTAAAAACACCATTGCACGAAAAATGCACAAAACTTTTATTTAAATGAGTTTCCTTGTTTGTAAAATTATCAGAAATCAGAAAAAAATCAGTAAAATTATCAGATTATCAGTATTTAAAACAGTTTAATGTAAAACTGAAGCATTAAATTTAAGATGTGAGTAAAATTTTTTGTTTATTTGAGTTCATTTATTTATTAAAATAATTTAGAAGAGAGACATGTGTTGAGATTTATCAAAAACTTGTTGTTTTACTTGATTAAAGGCTTGAATCACTTCAAAAATATACTAATTGGAAATAACAGTCGACATGTTTCAAGTGCTCAAAAACGGGCACTCATTTTCAACTCTTGCAAGGTGCGAATGAAAGAAAGCAAAAGCGATTTGAAATCTAAAACGTAAAGTTATTTGTGAGTAGTTTCAAAAGTGATGCAAAATACAAACTTTACGTTTTATATTTGAAAGCATTCTTGTTTCTTCTCACTAGCGTCTGGCAGGACTTGAAAATGAATGTCTGTTTTTTGTTATTTCCAATTCGTGTATTTTTGATTATTTACTCTGTATATTACATATTTCAATTGATGCTATTATAAATTATATAAAAACAAACTAATTTCATTTTATTATACTTCATTTTATTACGCAAACATTGTATTGATCAAAATAATTTACAGGATCTAGATAAAACCAAAAAGAAAGAAAAAAACATTTTTACTTCTGAATGAAAGAAACAGCATTTTTATGCTCAAAGCTCGTTGGAAATAACATTCTTTTCGTTACAATAATCTCCCTACTTGTGAACTAACGAGCATCATCAGAGCATTCTTGTGACGTTGGCGAAGCAATCAGACACCGATAAAAACACGCAATTACTCTAAATGAACTGATTATTCTTGAATAATAAGAATTAACTGATGTCTTCGTTATCGTTAATGATGCGCCAGTTTACAGAAGAAAAACATTATCCAACAAGCAATTTAAGATTATTTATTTGTTATGAAAATTATGCAGGGAGTAGAATAATTTAATGGAAAGAACATTATAGTGCAACGAAAAAAAAACCATTTCTCTTCAAAAGTGAATCGAAATGAAATGAAAATATTTTATGAACGTTTGAGATTTAGTTCGATGAATTGCTGTCAGTGATAAGGATTTTGTAGCATTAAAAAAATTTCAATAAATATTATTTGAACTAGGAAGAAAAAATATATTTTGAGAGCAATAAAAAAAATTCATTTTTCGGATATTTTATTTTTATTTCAAGAAATTTGTTGTAAAGAATAAAACTTTTTATTTGAAACGTTGCTTTTTTTATTTTTAATACCACAACAATATTTTTAAAACTACAATATATTTTTAAAACCACAGCCTCTTAAGAAATGATTCAACTAAAATATATGAGAGAAAATACAAACCTGGTTAAAGTACAATTTTAATCAGGTATATATTATGGTTCTATAAATACAATATATATATAAAACCACAGCCTCTTAGGTGATGATTCAGCTAAAATATATGAGAGAAAATACAAACTTAATTAAAATACAATTTTGAAATTACAAACTTGAAATTTTAAAGAAAAAAAACTTTTACATCCAAGTTTAATTGAAATAAAAGAAAGATATTTTATATTTTACTAAAGTAAGTGTTTGAAATTCACTTCGACAAACTGCTATCCGTGATAAGATCCGTGATAACATTGAAAAGATTTCAATAAATATTATTTGATCTAAGAAGAAAAATATATTTTGATATTTGAATTAAGAAGAAAAATAAATTTTGATAGCATTACATAGAAATTAATTTCAAAGATGAATTATTTTTATCTCAAGAAATTTGCTGTCAAAAATTCAAACTTTTTATTTCAAATGTTGTTTCTTTTTATTTTTACAGCCAGAATAATGTTAGCGTCTCAGATTAAGATTCAACTACATTATGCGACAGGAAATACAATCTTGATATAATGTTTTAATTAATATTTACACTAGTAATATGCATATTACTAGTGTAAATGCAAGTGTAAACTGTAGTAATATGCAAGTCTATCATATCATAAGGTTTAGTGCAAATAAGTTCTTAATATATCTTTTGATAAAACATTAATTTGCAGTTTTTCATATATTTTTTAAATAATGATAAACTATTATTTTAAAGTTTTGCTTTTCATATGTAACAAAACTTAAGAATAATAAATGTTATTGGAGATCTAAATGCTAGCTTCTTAGATCAAGGATTAAGAATAAGTTACAATATAGAAGAGGAAATACAGTCGTCATTAAATATTTTAATAAATATTTGCGCAGGGAATATGTGTATAACAAAGTTATCTCATATAATAAAAGCGTACTGAAAATAAATTCTTAATATATCATTTAATGAAATATAAATTTGTTGTTTTATATATATTTTTTAAAGCAAGGAAATACTGTTTCTTCTGAAACAAGAAAAATCATTCAATAGTGCATTTCAGATTTGTTTAAAAGTGTAACAAACTTCTTTAATTCTCAAAACTTAGGAATAATAAATAATGTCAGAGATCTAAATGTTAGATTAAAAATCTAACATTTTAATACAATCTTAATTAAATATTTAATTTTCACTTAAAAAGCGAAAATTAAATTACTATATAGAAAAGGAAATACAATCTTTGTTAAATATTTTGATAAATATTTTCATAAGTAATTATGCATTTAATAAAGTTCTCTTACATTTAAAGGTTTAGTTAAAATAAATTGCTAATATGTCTTTTAATATAATATTAATTTGCAGTTTTATATATATTTTTTAAAACTATTAAATACCATTGTTTTGAAGTGTTACCTTCCTTCTGTAATAACTTTAGAACTATAAATAGGAAGTGACTACATCTAATAATTTAAAATATAAATTATTAGATGTAGTCATTTATTTACTACCAACTTTTTTTTAAAATTTATATTAAGCTATTTAGGAGTGGTATTTATAAAGCGGTAACACTTTTGAAAAATCCTTTTCGTGCAATTTTTTAAAAAATTTTCATGCAAATGCACCATTTAATAATTGATGTAGAAAAAAAAAGATAAGAATTATTGATGAGACATTTTAAAATATAAAGTTCAAATTTTCAGACTTAATTAAATTGAGATTACTATGATTTTTGTAAGTAAAACAAATGTTTTACTTTAATACTAACAAATTTTTAACTTACAACGAATTTCCTATTTCAGTTTGATTTAGGCATCGTTGTATTTAAAACATTCATGAGACTAAAATGTCTTTTTTAAGGATGAATATTTGTAATGCATTATTAAATTCAGGCTTATGCATTTTTCATTTATAATATGCTTGAGATGAAAAAAGTACAAAAATTTATCGTTGAGAAAAATAAGTATAGAGTTTGATGCTTAATATGGAAAAATTGAAACCAAGTTTTTTTTTCTTACGTCTCAATTTTGATAAAAACACAAGCTTTAATTTTAAAAGATAATTAATTATACTACTCGTTAATCAACAAAAACTGATAATTTATTTATTTATTATCTGTCCTGTACCCTTTTAAAGACTTATGATATATTTCTTACTTTTGCAAAACATTTATAAAGTTCAAAATTTTCTGCATAGCAATTATATTTTTTTTTCAGGTTGTTGTGTCAGAAAAATAAGTCTTTAGGGCAAAATTGTTTCTTATTATTATACCTTTAGCAGTATTTAATATCAAAAACGTAAGGTTTTGGTCCATTTTAATGGAGCAAAAATATTGTTTATTCTAGTGACGGATTTCGAAATGATAATGAAATAAATCAGCATTTGTAAATATTTTTTTATAAAACAGAATTAAAGAAATATTCTTTACAAAGCAATGCAAATCAATATTCTTTTTCCAATGCCCACCTGTGTTAACATCCGTTAATTCAGGTATTTACAGGGCGATTTTGTTGGCCTCTCTTTCAGGGGCACTATATTAGGTGGGAGAACATCGCTCCCACAGTGAGGACAGATAGTACAGAGAAGGAAAGAACATCCCTGCCTTGACCGTGATTCGAATCCAGAACCTTTCTGATGCAAGGACAGTTCCCTGTCCCCTACACAAGCCGGTCGGCCGCAAATCAATATTGTGGCTGTATATCACTCGTTAGAAGAAATCTATCTTCTTACTGGGCACGAGGCCGAACCATTAGCACCTGTAATTTTTAAAGTATTTCCCCACTACCTTAAACTTCCCAACTTGACTTTTCCGATTGTATGAATTTTACAAACTTGACTTCATTAATTGTTTCAAACTTCCAAACTTGACTTTTCCGATTGTATGAATTTTACGAACTTGACTTCGTCAATTATTTCAAACTTCCAAACTTGACTTTTCCGATTGTATGAATTTTGCAAACTTGACTTCGTCAATTATTTCAAACTTCCAAACTTTACTTTTCCGATTGTATGAATTTTACAAACTTGACTTCGTCAATTATTTCAAAGTTCCAAACTTGACTTTTCCGATTGTATGAATTTTACAAACTTGACTTCGTCAATTATTTGAAACTTCCAAACTTGACTTTCAAAATTACTTGAAATTCCCAAACTTGATTTTCAATTATTTGAAACTTCCTGCACTTATATACATGCCTCAATTAAATTTTTCTCATTTTATGTTTCAAAAAATTTTAATTCTAAAATAAATTTTAATACTTAAATAAAATACCTTTATTTTTTCAAATCCAAAACCCTACAAAATAATTCAGTTATTTTTAATCAATGCTTAATGTTTTAAGAATATAAACTAGTTACTAAGAGAATTGTAAATTATCGTGATTATCAAAGTGGACTAGAAGAAATTTATAGAAGTATCTTAAATTCTTTTCAAAAACATTTGCAGCAAATAAGTGTTTTGACAAAAGATTAATTTCAAGAAGTAATTTGTCTTACAGATTTTAAAGGCCAAAAAGTGAAACTCAAACTTTCTGAAAGCTAGGCATTTACATATATGTTCAATTAACGAGCTGCGTTCTTCAATTAAGTTTTTCATTGTTTTGGGTCTTTTTCTACTTTAAAATGGATTTCTTTTAAGTTGTCAAGTTTTTTTAACCTCCAAAAGGAACCTTTTTAGGAATAAGAAAATTAAGTCTTTTGTTTAGTAATTGCAAAAAAATTTAATCAATGCACTTAATCAATGCAAAAACTTGAGTGAATTTTAATTACTTTTGTTTTCCTAGTTAATGGTTTCGAACATTTACTCTTCATCGACGTTACAAAAAGGAGACATACAGTATTTTAGATAGAAAATCTCTTTGTATGAAATATTTTAAATATTTATGGCTATAGCTGCATTTTATAACGTGCTTTTTGAAAAGTTAATGCTGTTATAGTTATTTATATTAACTGAAAACTACGGGTGATCAAAAATTTTGATAATGTAAATTAACTAATGTAATGTAAGTTAACTTATGCTTTTTTTTCTTGTAAATTAGCTTATCTCCATAGAATCTTTCGCATGATGCTTCTAATATGTCAAATTAGCCAACTGTTTGGTATTAGCAAACAGTTTCATATTTTAAGTAAAAACTGATAAATTAGCAGGTAAAATCTCTAATCTATATCATATTAGCTATCAGTTTTATTATATCCAAAACTGCAGTTATAAAAAGATAAAAAAAATGCGCATTTTGTAAAGCAGCATAAAATATACTTCTTTATTTTCAGATATAATTTTTTTTAAAATTTCGTTTATGTACTATTTTTTTCCACTTCGATTTTACCTATTGGAGAAATTTTTTTTCTTCTGTCTGTTGCATGAGAGTTTTGAACAGATCTTAGATATCTTCACATCCCTGATTTCATCTTCACAATCAGTTTCTCTGTCTGAGAAAAAGCTTCTCTTCAAAAGCCATTTTCAGTCTATTTTTTATCGAAATTTGCAACTTTAAAAGCATTATATATAACAGGTGGTCACGTAAATGTTGCAACGAACTTCTAGAATAGTTAGAGGACATCATCGGGAATGAATTTGCATAGGAACTCATTCCCAGAAATGTTATCATACACCACTATGAACGCTTCATTAATATGAACTGTTTCTTTGTGCTCTTCTGAACAGTTCATAATAGAAAAGCATCCCTATCGGAGTATGACAACATTTCCGGCATGGGTTTACTTTGCAATTTCAATGATGACTTATTCTAATTTTCAGAGAAATTTGCCGCGACATTTATGCGATTTTTGGTTGCATATAACGTTTAACTTGTATAATTCGACTAAAATAAGCTAAAAATGTCATCTATAAAAATCTGTGGCTTTATCTTTGTATTATGATTTCCTTTTAGATTCCAGTGCTGTCAAAAACAATTCAATGATAAAGTGATTAATTGAGAATTCTTTCATTGTTAAAAGTGCGTTAAAGAAAATTTATCATAACATTTTGTTTCATATTTTAAAAATATTCAGATCAGATATAAAGAAATATTGTTATCTAAGAAAGATTATTTAGGGATTCTTTTGTTATGTCCGTTATGTGAAAATTTTGAATGACAACAAGTTAGCTGAATAAAATAATAAAATCCATAATCAGTTCAGGGAAATTCCTTAATTTCAGGCCATCTTACAATTAATGTATCTAAAAGTTGCTTGCATTGATGTTTAAATTAAATTTTAGAAACTATCTTTACATTTAGATATTAAAATGTGTGAATTAAACGTCTGCATTATTTCAAAAATCACTTCAAACCTAACTTTATTCACAAAGTAAATTTATCGGAATAATTAAAGACTCTAAATAATTCAAAGTATACATCTGACAATTATCACGAAAACTTTCCGAACTTTTTGTAAATTATCAGATTATTTCCATTCATCTTAATCATAATTTATCAATAATGTCATTTCTAGTTGTGCAAAGTTTTAGGACTTACGTATTTTTACTACAAGTTTTGGAATCAAGCCAGAAAATTTTAAAGACGAGAGTGAGTGAACATATTTCTTTCTTAAAGGTAAATTATTAAAACTTATTTTAAAGTACCTTAGAATAGCTTTAAGAACTCTCTCGGCACCGAAATAATTGCGGGATTTGAAACTTTGGTTTGAACTACGAAACAAACACACTTCATTCCTTGAGTTCGGTTATTAAAAATTTATATTAGATTAACTTTAAAATAACTTAGAATAGCTTTACAAGCTCTTTCTACATCAAAAGGACAGTCAGAATTGAAACTTCGCTTTTAACTATGTAATAAAAACTAATCAAATCTAACAATTTGAGATTATTGATTATTTATTTAAGATTAATTATAATTATAATACTATAATTGATTTAATATATATATATATATATATATCTCNTATATATATATATATATATTTACATATATATTGATGGATTTATGCAAAGCCCATTATCATGATTTACTCAATTTTAAAGCAGGGAAAAAATTGTCATCATATTTACCTGATTAAAATCCAATTGTATATTTCTTTGCTTGAAAGCGCTTGTGTTAAATTACATGCCCAACTCATGCGTTGTATCACATGTTCATCTAATTTGTTTAATCCGAGATCATGTGATGTATTGTAATGATTATAAAAGCTATTTAAGTATTTTGGAGAATGATAATTCGCATTTTCAAGCACAAAATAATATTTACCTTTCTTTCATCAAAGTGATTACAACTTGTTGTGATTTATTTCGAAACGATAGTATGTCATTTTCGATATTTTCATGCTACTCAAGCAATAAAGAGATTTTTAACAGATAACACAAATTATTTTTAACTGATTTTAAGACGAAATAGAAGCTTACAGTATTTTTCATCAGAAAGTAAATAATAAAGTGTTAGGAGAAAATGCATTTAAGGTGCATTTTTTGTAAAAATATAAATATCTTTGTCCTATTAAATTTCTAAGATTCAAGATATGGTTTTAACTTGAAATATCCATTACTGTTAATAAAGTTTTTTCCTTTTTTTTAGTTTATAATAAGGAATTTCTATATAAATCTATATTAATATTTTATTGCAAAATAAATAGGCTTTAATAAAAAAAATTATCAAATAGAAATTTTTATTTATTTTTAATATTAAATTATGTATTTTTCTATGCATCTTGAAATATTATTTTTTTTTAATATTT
Organism: Parasteatoda tepidariorum; assembly: GCF_043381705.1. Lineage (NCBI taxonomy): Eukaryota > Metazoa > Arthropoda > Arachnida > Araneae > Theridiidae > Parasteatoda > Parasteatoda tepidariorum. The sequence continues at coordinate 47,369,848 of NC_092204.1, read as the reverse complement.
CTGATTTGTTAACATTTGCAACAGAGATTATAAAATAAATGCCACATATTTACAATACCTATTAGGAGCCGCGATGGCTCAGGGGACAGAGCGTTCGCGAACTGGTTTCAAATCCCAGTCGATACGAATTCTTCATCCGGCCTGCACCGATCACATTGCTGACGTGAAATGTCCTCTGTGGCAGACGGTTCATGGGTTAGAGTTCCCTTGCCGTCAGGCTAACCGAGCGAGGTTCTCGTGGTCTTCGTCTCCATGTAACGCAAATGTGGGTTAGCTCCATCAGAAAGTTCTCCAAGAAGGCAAAATTTCTCCCGAAACTCAATCCAGGAGTTTCCTTGTCTTCTGGATTGGGTTCAAAATTACAAGGCTACGAGTTGAACATTAGTAGTCGTAAACCCATAAAATTGAGTCGGCTGTTCAACGACGGCTGTAAAATATAAAGTAAAATACCTACTAGATATAAAAGTGTGATATCCCTTACAAATATTTAAGGTGTTTCTAGGGTTTATTTGATTTTTTTTGAGGCGTCACGATTGATTTAAGATTTATTTGNGGTCGGCTGTTCAACGACGGTTGTAAAATATAAAGTAAAATACCTATTAGATATAAAAGTGTGATATCCCTTACAAATATTTAAGGTGTTTCTAGGGTTTATTTGATTTTTTTTGAGGCGTCACGATTGATTCAAGATTTATTTGAAGTTGACTTCTAAAACAACCTTAAGAGATCAACCTTATATAAAGGTGTACAATCAAGGTGCATGAAGTTGTTTTATTCACATTTTAGGTTGTTGGAAATCTACTTTAGAGCAACCAGCTTAGAGAGGTTATTTTTGAGGTGTAAAGACTATTTTTTCTTCATTTCAAGCAAATAAGTATATTTGAGGAGTGAATAATTTCCCCCTATCTCAACTAAAAGTATTGCTGAGTTACATATGAGGATGATTTTATAAGTGGTAAATGAGGTTTAAACTGATGTTATTTTTTGGTGCAAAACTTCATTTTCTACCTTAGGTGTATCTTTTTACATTTGTCAAACTCAAGATAACCTCAAAAATATCTTAATTTTTTTGTAAGGGCTGACATAATTATCTAAAAGAGTAAAAAGCTACGCGTTTTAGATAGAAATAACTCTCTTTCATTAGGTACTAACAAATGAAAATTAGAGCTATAAATAATATCAGAATCATGACCCTCATTGAGTATTTCGTGACTGGTGAAAAACAAATGAACGGCTCTGAAACAAATTAATTTACTAAAACTTTTTAACGCTTCATTTTTGCTCACATCCAAATGAGGGGGTGAAGTTTCCTCCGTTTTTTTTCTCGGATCCGTGATATTTTGGGCTAGAGTGTTCAAAAGTAACGAGGCCACATATATCGATTAAAATAATCTATTTCCTTTATCCGGAATAATGTTTATTTCTCGATCCCATACTTCAGATGACAGTCTCAGAATATTCGTAATGCGTTTAGAGATAGTGTATTTTAAACTAGATGTCAGTACTCATGCGATTGATTGAAACATTTTAAATGAATGCATATATTTATAATACACTTAGTTTTATAAAATTCTCTTGAATAAAAAATTGCCAGTTTTCTTTAAAATTGCTGGAACAACAATCTTGAATGAATAATCCCTATATACTGAAGCCTTTACGTGATTAAAAACTTCATTTTCTTGAAAATTATCCAAGTTTTAAATAGCAGTTGAGATGTTTCAAGCTCTCAAGTACAGGCATCCATTTTCAAGATTTGCCAGACGTGAATGAGAAGGAACAAAAGTGATTTGAAATCTAAGTCGTTTTATATTTCAAATCACTTAAGTTCACTTCTGCCAAGTCCGGAGAATGGGCGTCTATTTTTTAACGCTTCAAACATGTCAACAATAATTTCTAATTTGGATACTTTTGAAGCGAATGCAGCTTTTAATCATGTAACTAAGCTTTCATTGTCATTTTTGTCTCTCTGTCTACTTATGTCTATATTTCAGAAAAGCGCAGTAATTTTATGTATGGTGTTTTAAGAAGTTTTAGATAAGAATGTAAAGTAAAAAATGTAGGGAGAAATAGTTATGCAAGATTTGTTATTAGAATTAAAGTATATAGTTTTGACATTATAAGCTTAAATGACAGTGCGTAAAAAACAAACCATCTTGAACACTTTTTGATCTAATGATTCAAGATGCAAAAACGCACTTTCGTTGAAAAAACACACATTTTGTGACTGATTTGGATTTCAGACCCTCAAATTATCGGTATAGCTGTAATCTGTGAAATTTGGTTCTAATTGTTTGGTCAGGGTAGCTGTCCAAAGTTTGCATCCCTTAAGTTAATTTTGCTTTTTGCGTATTTCGCCATATCTCAAGAACTTTTTAAGTGAATTGAAAAATTAAATAGTCTGTATATCTAATGATAATTCCATGCACAAAATATCGTTTAGTAAATATCTATTATTTTATTTCAATAGTTTAAAAAAGTTTGAATAGTATGGTATGCAATTTATTACATCACTTTAGAGAATGTAATTCTTATGTCATAGTACAGAATTTCAGCGGAATCAATTAAATTGTTCCAGATAAATTGTATTTTAAAAATACGACTTTTCTTTGAACTTTTCTTTTTGTGAACTTTTCCTAGAATGTCCAAGAACGTGCTGATCGGATAATTAGATCAAAGGTTATTGAGAGTGGTGTGATTTTTTGCTTTTGGTATAACCAATAGAATTTAATTAGGTAAAAATTGAATGACGGTTCTAACAAGGAATAACTAAAAATAAAACGGAGTGAGGTAGAAGTACACTGTTTGTTATAATCTGATTAGGACAAGAAGTAATTTTTTTAGCAATTTTAAAAATTAGCGATGATGTTCGACAATAAACAGAAATGCTAACCGAGAAGAACTATAAAACAAAGCTTTAAAAAAAACCAAGATCAGAAGTAAGAAAGTGATGTGGCCTGAGATTAAAATTAACTGTCATTTGGGAAAATATATAATTTTAAAAGGTCTCACATGCAGCAGATATCATAGTGATCAGCAGTTGATGAATTTTGTGCACTGTGAAGAAAATTATTGTTCGAGCTATCAGAATATGGCAAAATGCGTCGTGTTTATGGCTCTATGAAAACACGAAGCTTTGGTTATCATTTGGAAAATTGACAGAAAAGTATGGCTTTCTTTACTATGCTGTTAGGTAGTAAATATTGTAAACTTCGATAGAATTTGGTATTCTTAGCATGACACCTTAGAACACTTAAAAACCATACATTCGGTTAAATTTAATTTTTAGTTTTATGTTTTCTACTATATGCTTGTTAACAAGAGCTATAATTTGGAAACCAGAATTTCCGGTAAACCCTTACCATCTGGTAGAAAATAATTACCAAATGAATGGTTAAAATACCGTATAGTTCGGTTTTATTATCAGAATTATGATTTTTTTTGTACCGTAAAAGTCATTACCATGTGAATACCGTAATTTTACCAGAATCCTTCTCTCCATGAAAATAGTTTTAAAATTCGGAGGGAATAAACTACATCGCTTCCTAATCTAAGCGCTGCAAATCGTACAGTGTAATTTTTGATCCAATAATCAGATTTTCATGAACAATACGCAAAAGAATAAACGAAATATAACTTTTGAAGAACCCTGAATCACTTTTATTTTAATTTCTATTAATGATCTATTTATGATCTTCTATTAATGATGATTTTTTGTAATGATTTTCCATTAATGATCAGATTTTACCATACAGGGACCCAATATTAATTATTCAAAGGGGTGACCTCAAATATGTTAATTGATTAAAGCAGGTGATATTTTAAGACACCAAACAGTCGGATTCAGACACAAAAATGTATTTTCTCGGAATCATTTTTTTCGATGAATTTGGATTCCTTACCCTCAATTGAGGGTAGCCGCAATTGGGGACAGAAACAAAATGTAATTTCATATGGCAAAATACAAAATTTGGACGAAAAAGCTTGGTCAAATAGTTCCCGAAAAATCATTGAGTTTTAAATACGTGACTTTTTTGAAATTTAATTTTTCAGGATTTATTCAAACGATTTCGTGACCGAGTTTGGTATTTTGCTACATAAAATTTCACTCTGGTTCTCTGCAAAAAATTAAAGCACTTGCGTGAAATTTTTTTTCCTATTCAATTAAAAAGTTTCATAAAAATTAAATTTTTTGAAATGATGTACAAATTTGTGTACCTTACATTCAAAATTCTTCGATTGTTATTAAACAGTAAAATATAATGACGAATTATTAAAAATTATTATTTGCATGGAATTATTTATGGATAAACAAATTTTTATAATAGCGTGCAAAAATTTTTCAATTCATTTAAAAAGTTTTCGAGTTATGGCAAAATAGTTAAAACTAATTTTAAAGGGTTAAAACGTGAACCGTTCTCCTGACAAAACTATTAGAATCATATTTCTTAGATTGTTACTGTCCCCCTCCCCTGCTTTGAGGGTAAGAAATAAAATTCCGTCAACAAAAGTTATGTTTTTGTGTCTGATTTTGTAATATAAAATATTGTCTGTCTAAATTAATTAGCATATTTTAAGACACTCCTGTAAGCTATTAAAGCTGGAGTAAGTGAAAATTCGATCATTAGATCACAAGTTATTCAAGTTCGTTTAATTTATGTGCACTGCGCATTACTAGGAATCAAACTGTGGTTTACGGGGGTGATATCAAATAAGCTGAATAACTTGTGTATCCGCAATCTGATAAATATGGAAAAATTTATCTATTATTAAATAACTAGTTATTGAAATTATTTTTCGTACTAAATCCTTTTTGTATGCGCGAATTTTATTATTTTGGGTAAAAATTTTCGAAATTCGAGTAAAGGGTGTGATAAAGAATGAAGTAAAATAATAAAAAATGCTCATTTGTAAATAAATTTATTCCAAATTTCATTTTAGCTACGCATTGTTAAAATAGCAATTTTAAATTGTACGTCAAATAAAAATGCTTAGTTATTAAGCAATGTTCAATTTCTTTTTACGAATGAGTTTAAATAAGAATAGTTGATTCAAAGGTCTGTGATTTTGTAAGAAACAGTAATTCTTCTACATATTATATTTATATATTTACAAATGTTTTCTGTTTTGAGAAACATCTCTGTTTTTTTACAAATCAATGGAAATGGGAATTTTCATTTTTACTTACTTTCTGAAAAAAAAAAAATATTTAAGCATTAATGACTTATCAAAATTTATTTAAAGAAAACTGTCGTTTCTGAAAAAAATTATCATTTGCTATTCCCATTAAAGGATAAAATTGAAACAAATTAATATTTTTGTAATATTTCAAAGAGATTTTTATTGCTAAGAGAGTTTTTTGACACTGAGTCTTTTACTACGATGTTAAGATTTGTCTATATTATCAATGAATACCACAGTTTATCTTATTCAAATTGGGTATTTTAGGAGTTTTGTAATTTTTTCTTCTAAAATCTATTTACACTCTTAGTATGTTTTTAAACATATTTATAGTTCAATTTCATTTTATTTCACAACCAGCGTTGCCAACCCGATTCTGAGTTTATGACTATCAATGCTCAACTCCGGTTTCGTAGTTTTGAACACATCCCTGAAGACAAGAGAACTTCTAGAACAAGCATTGGAACAAATTAGCCTTCAAGGAGGACTTTTTTTGATGGAACTAATCTGCATCTGCGTTACATGGAGAGGAAAACCACGAAAACCTTCCATGGTTAGGCTGACGGCAAATGGGATTTTAACCCTAGTTCCGTCCACTACAGAGGGTATTTTACTTCAGCACTCTTGTCAACGCATGTCAAGAGCAGAATTACCAGCCACCACTGGGATCGAACCTGGGTCATCTTATTGAAAAGCGAACGCTCTATACCCTGAGCCCCCGTGGAATTTCTAGATAATTAAAACTTTTTCACTATTTTTTTTACTTAGAAAAATGTGACAATATCAAAATTTCTGTTGAAATGAAAAAGTAAGCTATGAAGGTAAAGATAAATATTTTTCGAAAATTATTTTTTAAATTCCCTTGAAGTAGAATAAATTGTTTGTTATTGTTAAGACTGACATAAATTTATTTGAAGGTTATTTTTCAATTATACTCAGAGAATGTCAAAACTTTGCTTTTAAAGTTAATCTTACTTACTACACTAATGTTGCTTTTTTTCAAATTGAAATAGATGGATTTGAAAGGGTACTTATGAAAGTTTTTTCCTATTATAGTATTTTCTAAATTTATCGATATTGGATAAAAAAAAGAATGAATGTTTTCTATAAGGCTAACAAAGAGTTATGCTAACAATAGAATAATAGATTTCTTTCGAAATCTCTCGAACTCCTAAAATTGAATATTTTTTAAAAAGTTTCGTTAAAAGCTCTATTTTAGAAGTTTTAAGTGTATTTTTAAAATGTATAAGCAATTTTGGTGTTTATAAGCGCAACAAGGAAGACGCGAATCGAAAAATGTGTACTTAAAATGTGAATTTATAAATATTTATAATCGAATAGTTACATTCAGTTACATTGCATCAAATAGTTACAACTGGCACATTCTTCATAATACAATTAAAAGTCACTCTTAGTTCCTAGGTATGTCGATTTAAAATGCGATTTTTTAAGAGTGCGGACATTAAAATAATAAAATTAGAAAAATAAAATGAAATAATTAATAAAATAAAATGTCATAATAACTATAGAACATTGTAAAGTAACACAAGATTTATTGAAATGATTTCAAAATAGATAAAATTGCCATTTTATTTTGAATAAACTCTTGAATCTTAATTTTGAAATATTAAACTGTGAAAAGTTAATATGGAAGAGAAAAATATAATTGAAAATTGGATACACTGTAAAGAATTCCGGAACATTTTACGGAAATAAAGTACTGGCTTTTTGAGTTCATATCCGTAAACTCTATTTTTACTGTAAAATTTTATACCGTTATTTTTATAGCAACATTTATTTAATTACAGTGATTCAGTGATTTTATAGTAAATAATACTGTATAGAAATACGGTGTATCTGATTTTTTATTCCGTGATATTTTACCGTAATAATTGATTTTACGGTAAAAAATACCGGCACTTTGGTTGCCGATACTCCTTACTACGATTTATTATTAAATTTTTACAGTGCATAGCATGAAATAAATTAATTTCATAGCAGAACCGAAGTTGTAATAAATATTTTTAGAGTGCTTCAGACACAGGAGTTGAGAAATAATCTAACTATATTGCTTGAAACAAGTTTTAGGCATTAACTGAAAGAAAAAAAAAAGTCAACGAAATAGCCAAAGACCGATTTCCATAGTGCTATCAGGATTAAAAAACAAAAACAATGTCTCTTTTTAGAGTATCTCTCACATATGAGAACCCTTATTGGAAGTTTAATAATATGAATTTTGATACGTCATTTTATATTTTCTAAGAAAATTTGTTATTAAGCATTAAATAGTAAAATGTCAGTCTTATCTTTGAAAAAGAAACTTTGACAGCACAAGGAAACAAAATTTTTGTTGCGTTTATACTAATATTTGATTTTGACTAATTGTGAGTGTAGGAATTTTAAATTTTAAATTTGTTTTGCTCCTAAAGCTACAGATTTTTAAAAATGACACTTTAGCCTATTTTTTTGTATAAATATGCAAGTTTAAAAACGTTATATATAATTGGGGTTTAAGTAAATGTTACGGCAATGAAACGGCACATTACACTGCATAGAAATCCTTGCTTGAAATGTCGTCGTATGTGTGTAGGGGCATTTTTTCTATTGTGACCTGTTTAGAAGCATACGAACTGATGGTTTATTATAAGTGCCCCCAGTAGCGTATGACGACATTTCCAGACATGAGTGGCTATGCAACTTTAATCCTGATAATGCACCCTAACTCTCGTAGAAGTCAGTCGCAACATTTTGGTGACCCCGTGTTATATATAACGTTTATAAACTAGCACATTTCGATAAAAAATAGACTAAAAATGTCAGGCAAGAAACTGTAGCTTGAGAGAAACCAATTACAGATTTGAAATCATTGACGTCAAATTATTTCAAGATCCATTAAAAAATGTCATATAATAAAAATAAATCTCGAATTTTATTTGCGACAATAGAGATTAGACATTATGCATTTAATTTTAAATTTCTTTGAACCGCAGCTTTTAATATGAGATGAGCTAAAATTGCTGTACCGCAGTTTCGAAATTTACAGGCAACTTAAACAGAAGGAAATGGAGAAGATCAACATTAAAATAGCGAGTGAAGCTCCATGACTTTCTATGAATACGATTTCAAATTTCAAACGCTATCTTTGATGGCATTAATATTCTATATTGTGCTGAGATATCCATAACCTTAAATTAATAGATGAGGAGGGGACTTTGCAAGTTTGATCTAAACATCTGTATGTTCATATATAAGTAGGGTTTATTTCGCTTCATGAGCGTAGTACTGAGAACTGATCATATATCTATTGAAATCATTAGCGTCTAAGGGTATTTGATTTTAAGATATTTGGAATTTAGAACCTTTGTGATGTTTATACGATAGAATAAATATTTTTCAGTAGTTGATTAGTGGAAACAATAAAAGGCATATGTTTTTATTATTTTATTTAAAGAACTGATTTATTTAACCTATATTATGCAATATTATTATTATATAATATAATATAATATAATATAATATAATATGATAT
>NC_092204.1:47196638-47359595 GCF_043381705.1 Parasteatoda tepidariorum | reverse complement strand
ATGACTACTGTATTCAACATATTTTCAAAACTATTGTTCACCATGTTAACAGCTGCATAAATACTTGAAACTTTGAAAATAATCTTTTTTTAATATAACAATTAATGTCCAATGGCCCATTGACTTGAAAAAATATTCTATACATATGAAATTGACAGTGGGTTTGGGTAGCCGCTGGGCGGGGCTACCCGACTCTCCCCTACTTTTTTAATTCATTTCTAAACTTCATTTAGTTTTAATTGTACATTTTGATGAGTTCATTTCTGATATTTAGTAAAAAAATAATTTAAAAGTTTTAAATTTACTTAATTGCAAAGCGATTAATTTAAAAAAAAGTAGTGCATAACAATATAATCCTTATTTACATTTTATAGCTAAAAATACATTTCTTTAATAAAATCAATAAGATAATGACTTCTTATACAAATGTTGCTAACATCTTAGTGAAAATCCTAATGCCATAAAGTGTTTCGATCTCATTAGGAGTTAAACTCTCCAGGAATTTTCAATGCAGTTTATATTTCCTGCGTATTTATAACAGTAAAAATTTCCAACTATAAACAGTAATTCCCTCTAAGGCTTTTGTTTCGCTAAAAAGTTTCTTTAAGGAAATGTATGAATGGAATTTTGAAAAAGTGTTTTGTGAATTAATGGCTTTACTTTTGCGTATAATGGCCCATTATCAAAAATAGTTATTCTTGTAGATTATTCCAGAGAAAATGGGAGGGGGGAAAACTATTATGCATATACACTCTAAGTGATAGTTTAGTTATTATTTTTTTGTTTCCCCGTAAAATATGCACAACGAGATGTTTGTGCGTTGATAGTTTCTAGATTTAACACATTCTTTTACTAAAATAAATCTTAGTTAGTTGTTCGTTCGCAGAATTGTTTACTTCACCTTTAGTTCATTATAATAATTGGTACTTATGCTGCATTCTTATAAATTCTCAGTGAACAATTGGCGCAAATCTCATTACAGAATGATTTTAAATTATTTCTGATATTTTAAGGGAGTTAATTATTATTAAATGCTTTTTTTAAAATTTATTTTACAGAATGTATGTTGTCACGTTTATACTGCATTTTCACTATTTTAAAAGTACTTTTGAATTTATTTTATACTCTGCGTAATTTTTTTCCTAAATTTTTTGCTGATTTCGGAGAAAGAAAAATCAAAAACTATTCCATGCGTATTATTCCATGCGTAAAAATATGCATAACTACTTTAAAATTCGAAATTCAAATTAAAAAATAGTTGAATAAACGTAATTATAAAAAAGGGCTAAATATTTTGGCGCAGAGCTTTCCTTTTCTAATGACGTGTAACTATCACACACACAACCAATGCCCCCAAATTTACGCCCATATTTCTGTTTCTTTGTTTTTCTACCAAAATATTTTTTTATTGTTAAGGCAATTGAGTGGAAAAAACATAATAGTTGAAAAAAAACTTATGAAATAACCACACAGATCTTTATAATCCATTTTAACTTTTAGATATGTTTTTATTGATATTTAAACATTGTAGTTTTAAATATTTTACTACAGCTATAAAGCACATATTATTTAATAATAAATACAGGTAGTTTACTACATAGTTAAGTTTTTAAATACATTAATATCTGATTTAACATAATTTTTTTTTTAATTTCAAGTCAAGTAAGTCAGTTTCAAGCAAAATTTTCATTAATCATTCAGGAGACTTGTAAAAAATATTAAACATTAATATTTTTTTTTATAATAAGTCTCTTATATAATCAGCATACTACTTTTTCTATGTGAAGTAACAACTGACAATATTCATTAAAAATACATGGCGAAAAAAAATTTAGGTAAAATTACTGTAAAAACATTTCTAGTAAAAAAACATATTTATGGTAATAAACATGAAATATACGGTATTTAAACCATTCATTTGCTAACGTTTCAATATTGAAGTACTTAGTACCACACATTTAGTAAAAATGAAAAACTGAAAAGTGGATTTAGCTGAAGAAAGGATTTTTATGTCATGCTTTAAGATATCATGATAAGTTTACAATTTTTTCCACTTGTACAAGATTTTAAAGTACAATATAATCAAGAACCATATTTTATTGTTTATTTTATGTAAATGCTTCAATAAAAATTGCCAAGCTTTTTGGCGTTCCTTTTCCGAGCTTTTTGGCCAGAAAAAAAAGATAAATTTTACCGCATTCTGGTAGCTTTACACTGTATAGTGTTTCTCAGTGTAGTAAGTATATTTTTTATTAAAAGAAGTGTCTTATTTTAAAACTGGGCATTCCGTTTCCCCACAAAATGAAGTTCGTTTAAGCGCACACCATTTTCTTAACATGCTAGGAATATTTAGCTTGTTTAAGCAAGACTGTTAGGAAAATAAGGATTTAGGGGCTGCTAATAAATGTTAGTTTAGGAGAAATCTGCAATTTCAAAACCAAGATGGAAGGGGCCAAAGGTGAGGGAGAAGCTTGCACATGACTATATAGATAAATGAGACATTGTTTATCCTGAATTATTTTGCCCTGAATCGAAAGAGGTCAGAATTAAGTCAACAGGACAGATAGCGTAGTATCTATAATAGTTATAGAAAATAAAAATTTTGAATTGTGTCTATTTACTCGTCTGCTATTCTTATATAAATAGTAGAGTACTGTTTACTATGTATTTTTTATGCTTAAGGCAAGGCGATCAATCTAATCGAAATTATGATTGTTTTATGCGTAGAAAAGTTAAAATTATACTTTTTTTTTATTAACATAGATTTTAATTTATGTACTAGATTTATCGATTTGTTTCTAGAACCAAGAAGAACCAAGTGGATAAGATAAATAGAAGTTATAATTGCTTTATGAGTAAAAGCTTAAAATTATAATTTTCATGCCTATGGCTTCTAAATTATTAGTTTTATAGACTTGGTAGTAACTTCTTTCGATTCAGAGTAGGCAAATGCATAGGAAACAATACATGGGTTATGTAGTTAGCATTGTAGAAGTATACATTAATGCACTTCTCTTGTATTAAAATTTTATAACTTCTAAGTTATTATCACTAGTATCATTTTTGCTTTGATTTTATTCAATTAAGCGAAAAATTTACAGGGAAAAAATACTTTACTTGTCTATATAAGAATGCTAAACGCGTAAACATATAATAGTCAAAGAATTTTTTTATGCACTATACGTATTAAATGTCTTATAATTTTTAAACGTTTCGTATTATTAACTTGCTGCTGATCTTATTCGACTCAGGGTAAAAAAAAAGTGAACAAGAAAGAAATATTCATTTGTCTATATTGTATAGATTAAGTTATCCACCATTTTGAATCCCATCTTCAGTTTTAGTGAGTTCAAGATGGTGTTAAAGCTTAATTTCTGGGAGGTGGGGCGGCGGCATTAGGTATCCATACTGTGCTTCAACTGCAACTTTATAAACAACTTTCAGACTTCTTTTAATTAATTCCATGTTCAGATACTTAGAAATTGTTCTAAACCCAAAACAAAGTATTTTAATAATACTTAATAATTTAGTAACTTATAAATTTTATAATTATATTGCCTATTTTTTTCTGCTTTATAATTGAAAATATAAGCCTTTAAATTTTCAACATGAATGAATTCTAACAATAGTCCTTTATCGTTAAAATTAAAATTCCATTCTTATTTTTTTGACTTGATAGAAAAATCTTTAAAAACAATTATGCTTTATAATAAGATGAGATTAAAAACTAATAGTCTCTACAATTAATTAAATCTAAACAAAATGCTGTTTACATTTCTTTTGAAGCTGCTCTTAAATGCAAACAAAGAAGATATGCTTCGATTAAAAGTAGAATACAATTTTCTGATACGTTGTCTTAAATGTTACTTCGAAAAATCAGGTTTAATAAGACTGGTATTAAGAAAATTTGAATTTTTAATCCGCTTAAATACTTACTTTTTTTAAATAATAAGATGGAAAAATATAATCCAGTTACAATATAGATATTTTATTAAATTTAACTCTAAAAAGGAATGATATGATCAATAACGTTAAATTTAGAACTATTTGATATAGAACATATCTATCGTTTTAATTAGATGCCATTCTTTTTTTTTATTAATCAGCTCATAATACTTAACTGTATATAGACGATTGAAAATGGTTCTCATTTACTTTATAGACTTTCTTTCAACAAACAGTATGAAAAAGATATGATATATTTTTTTTGAAAGTTAGTGGAAGTTTTGCGAAATCGTTATTCAAACCAATTACACGGATCTTTATATAAAAGGGATTTCATGCATTTAAAAATTTATATATTGCTGCAGTTATTGTGCAGGAGATATTGTAAACGAAGTATAAATATAAAAGATTTTTAACCCTGCACCCTGCAGAATAATAGCTGAGAAATTTTTTTCTACAAAAGTAAAAACAGTATATTGTGATGTAACGTTTTTAGTCATTGAAATCTCTTGATAAATTATTCTTTTCGAAATGCATTCATTTATTGCAAAAATATTTCAGTTTTATTTTTAATAAATTTAATAAAGTAACTCATAAGATGGGATACATTGTCTAAAAAGTTTGGTGAAAGGACTTGGTTAAAGTGCAGGGGCATATGTTCCGGTTAGGTGGTCAGCCGAGCGCGAAACCCCCAGTGTTTAGTTTCCAAGCATGCTTGGTGTTCATTTATCGACCCACTGAAGGGATGAAAGGCTGAGGCAACCTTTCCCGGACCGAGGATCGAGCCCAGGACCTGTGGTACGGGAGCGCGATGCGCTACCACTCAGCCACCGGGCTTGTGGTAATATTTATGACAAATAAAAAAGTTATAAAGTAATGCATATTCATGTACTAAAAACAAAAATTTTTGATGAATAATAATCTAAAAAATATCTACTATATTTGATAGGTGTCATCAGAATTACCACCAGACCAATTCGGGAGTAGTATAAATATTTACTAGCCATCATTGAAATGAGGAATTATTAATTTCATTATTCAATTTAAAATAAAAATAAAGTAAAACATAAGGAAAACTTTCTCATTAGAACTGAAGAAAAGGATAAAAATCACACTATAATAATAAGTACTTTTACAAACAAAATCAATATGTGTATAAAATATGAAAAGATAATTTTTCAACTTGATGCTACTAATAATAAAAAATAATGAAACCTCTTAAAGCTACTTTGAGTTGAACAACATTTATAATTTCTCTGATAAATTACTTTAACGAACTACAAATAATTTTTAGCGAAGTATCGAATTAGTTGAAAAAACATTTAATAAGTTAATGAGTCAATAACTTGTTTGCATAATCATCACATGCCTTCCAACTTCATTAACTTTTATTTACTCTTCAGCAAAAGTTCTTGGCAAGATTATTATTTTCGCAAATATTTAAATACTAAGCTTAAATGTATATTGATTATGAGTTATCTTTAAGGAAATAAAGTAATCTTAATAAGAGATGTTTTTATTTCATAGAATCTTACTCTTCTATACATTCAAGTATAAAGTAAGTTATAAATATTAAAAAGGAGTACAAGCACATATCTTAATTAAGTCGATTAATCTTATGATGAAAACAAGAGGAGGCGAAAACAAAAGTCTTTTTTTTTTATATTTATGTGTTAAATAATTTTTTTTAAAAATTTTATTTAGACCTTGTTTTCTTCTATAAACATCTATACATTGATGTTACCTGTGTTTTCTCTCTATAGAGTCTAAGACGTGAAGGAGATAGCAGGAAGAAAAAAATCTGGTAGAATACTGTACGGTACTGATATTTCTGGTAAAAAAAGCTGTTAATGAAACTTAACTGTATGGTTTTTATAAACCATTCATTTGGTAATTTTTTCATTCATATGGTAACGGTTTACCGAAATTCTGGTTTTCAAAATTATAGTTCTTATTACCGCACAATTCATTTAGTAAAAATACTATACTGAAAAGTAAATTTAACGGAATAAATGATTTTTATGAATGTTTTTTTTCTTCTCGGAAATAATAATAAAATTGTCGAATTTTGCCATATTTACTAAATTTTATCACATGTTATAATAATATTTATTATTTAACCGAAATCATTACCAAAGTGCTTCGGTAAAAATTACTAAGCTTTTTGATGTTCCTATACAGCCAGAAACAGGTAAATGTATCCATCTTCTGGTAGTTTTGTTCATGTTTTTTTTCCTAGTGTGATGATTATAAATTTTAACTTTGCTTTTTAAAGTAACATTACATTGCCATAAATTGTTGGTTTATACTATACATCATACAACATCATAGTCATTAAAACATATAAAACAGAAACGAACCCACAGTTACTAATCACTGTGTTCGTCTTCTATCAGAATAAACTTTTTCATTTCGCCAATACAACTGATAAGCCAAAAATAAGAATAATAAAATAATTGAATATGCTAATCATGTGCTAAAAGGAACGAAGAAAATATTATGGTTTGGACACTGGAACTCGAACCCCTTTTATGTCGGTCATGAGATTGACAGATTAACCCTCTTAGCTATGATATGTACACAGCTGCAAATAGCTATGTGGCTGCACTAAGTGGACCTAGTTGGTGAGATAAAATTCTGTTTGTTTAACCGTGTTAGTTGAAATCAGTTAATATATATATATATATAGTGTTTTCTTAATTATTAAAAGCAAATTAAAGTGTAAAAATGCTTGAAACTATAGTGGCCCAACCTTATAAGAATTTTTGGCAACTTAACTTCCCAAAAATTATGTCTTGAAACAGATAATAATATAATAATCAGGTAATCAGATAATTTAAAGGTAATAAAATAGTTGGTGTAAAATATTAGCAAATATTGCAAATAACAGTTAAAAATAAAAAAAGGGTATCTCTAAGCAGTTTCTCAACATTTTTTCTGTGAAAAATATGTTTTTATCCCTTTAGAATTTTCACTTATTCTTAGAGTGTACTTATAAATTTTTCAGTTAGAAACAATGTCTGTTCAATGCTGTAAGATAAGTTTATCTTTTTTATGAGCATTACTGATTCTTGTGTGCACCACTGTAAAGGCACCATTTTTGGACAAATTTATAACGTCGTAAAATCTCTTCGTAGTAAAATTATAAAAGTAAAAAGAATTGGAAAGCTTTTTAAAATAATACAAAAATAGAAATATATAAAAAAAAACTTTTTTTTCTGAATCCTATTAACAAAGTTTATAACCTGGTATCGAAAGTACTATATTTGTTTTATATTAAAACAATATGCTTTAAAAAAGCACGTTTCTTTTAGACGATTTTCATGAGAAGCATGATAATTTGCTATCAAGTATGCACATTCTTTCATTTGATTTCAGTTTTTGTTATGCTCTGAAGCAAAATATTTTTTGACCATTTTTTTTTCTCGAAGGACGCGCAGTTAATTTTTGTTGCCTTCCAAAGTTTATGTTTTATTCAATTATTTTTTATTTACTTTTTTGAAATCCCACAACTATTTCAATTTTAAGACTATATTTTATTTGCCGGAAGGGTTTCGATCCTCAAAAGGATTCACATTCTTTTTTACACAGAAAATTCTTCTCATCTGCTTTTTTCCGAAATAGTTTCATGTTTTTTTTGAAACTATATTCTTGTATATATTTACTGTTCGATTTGTTAAAGTCCATTTTACGAATATGTTCAAATGCAAATGTTAAACAAATAATTACTATTGTGATTCTGTTATTTATAATTTTCTTTTACAGAGTTATTAAATTCCGATGTCAAGTAAACATTTCTAATTAAAAGAATAATTAAGAGTCAAAATATGTACAAGAAGGTGAAACGCAGTTTAGGTGATACAGTAAATATTTACTTGTATATAATTATTATATTATTAACTATTAATTTTCGCATTTTATGAAATAGTGTTTGACATTTTATGTATCAATATTTACAGTCCTCGATTAATTACATTTATTTAGGACATTATTTAACATTTTATAACTTTTCATTATCTGACATTTTATGAATTTACATTATCTGACATTTTAAAAATTTAAGCTATAAATAATTTTTAATGAATAATGACAGCTTTCATTTAACTATTAGAGGCTACATTGACAAATATTAACTGCTACTGTTTCAAAAGATTTGATCTTCTTTGAAAGATTTGAAATTTTGTTCAGTTCAAGTTAAATGAAAATCCGTAAAAATCATTCCTACTTTTCACAAATTTATGCATATATAAATAATTTTCATTTATTTCTAAATATCTAAAATGATTTTACTTTATATGAAAATACGAATGTACATTTAAGGTATGGGATTTTGTAACCGTTTCAGATTTAGTTTTTCTGAGTGTTCATTTATGTTTGAGTACTGCTTCTATATTATTTGTTTTTTTATGTTAGAAATAACGCACTAAAGGAAACTTTCAGTTAAGATGTGGTCGAAATATAATGAATGATTTTTATGTTGAAATTATTGATATTTAGATAAGAGAGGTATCTTTTCTGATAAGCAATTATACCTATTTAGTCCTCTGACTTTATATTTTATGCAAGGGTCGCATAATGACCGTCAGAACAATGAGTTCAGATTTGTCCTTTTTCTACATTAAAAATGGTTTTATTCAATTCCACGAATTGAACGCCATTCCACGTATTGAATGATACTATCTCATTTGTCTAAATAGTAATATTGAAGTTTCCTGTCTCAAATAAGAGCAATTTTTAACTAAAATTTATCAAAGAAAAATAAACATGTTCCAATTAAAAAATTTATTTTATTTATTCGCAACACAGACTAGCTTAAATACCTTCAAATTTAGTCAGTAAAGAGGACGTATGACAACGAACTGCTTATTCCTTTTTTTTCGCAGAGTACAAGCAAGAATTGAAAATTCAATTGTTCAATTTGTGGAATAATGATACGTATTGGATTTTTTCATTATTTTTCCTGGTAATGGCATTAAAAAACCTATCGCGATAAGTCATCGTTTTTAAATGATTTTTCAGTTGCTAACTTTTACATGCGTTCATTATAAACAAAGTTTATTTTTGTGCACATATTATTACACAAAGAAAAAAGGTATGGCGAAAACAACTAGAATTCGGAGCAATTTCCCGATTTAATCTATGAGAACACCAAATCCTCAGTAAATTTTTAATAATGCTCTTTGGTATTGATTTTGGAATAATTAACAATTAAATGTTGTCTTATAGCATGTGATAAAATTTGGTTACTGTGGAAAAAATTGATAATTTTTTCACGCAACCCTAAAGCAATGCATTAAAATCATTTATTTGATTAAATTTACTTTTCAGTCCTGTTGTGCTTATCAAATGTGAAGTAACAAGAGCTATAATTTTGAAAACTGGAATTACAGGTAAACCTTTACTATAAGAATGAAAAAATTACCAAATGAATGGGTTAAATTCATCATATTTTGTTTTAATTATCCTGAATTAGGTTTTCTTCCCAGAAATTTTATTGCTATTATAAAGTCTGAAAATATTTAAAAATAACGGGCTGGCGAAAGCATAAATAAAATAAAATAAAAATATAAAGAGATAAATTTAAAAAAATAAAAGCAGACGATAAAAGTAGAACACAAGAGAGTTCTTGATATTTTGGAGTAGTTGTTGCTTTTTGGAATTCGTAGGTTTATTCTGACCCGTTACGGGATTTTCTATATGTTTTTGAAAGATTATTATTAACCCGTTATGGGAAGTTTATTGTCGTTACTGTATTTGTTGTGGTGTGAAATAAATGTTTTATTAATAAAACAAAGACTTGTTCTTAATATAGCTTGATACGCTACACTATACAGTATGGTAATTTTATCAGAATTTTTTTTACTTAAATAAAACAGGGTATGTGCATGATTAAACTGTGACTAATATATTTTAACTAAGTTTACAGCTAAGAACATAAGCTAATTTCTAATATAATTTATTAAGTAACAAAATTAATATAACTTCTATTGAAGACAAATAACAATTTTAGCGATTTAGTAAGCGATACGAAAATCAAATAGGTATAATTGTGTTTCCTTTTCTTGTTGCTGTGCCATTAATCACCATAACAAATAGCATTTTTTTTCATATAAAAAAGTAATATGCTTCATGGCACTAACGCCTATATATTAGTTTTCTCTTTCTGAAGAGGCCATTTAGAGCACTTGTGCTAACTCAATAAGAAATTCTAACTGTCAGATATCATTTGTGCCGAAATAAAAATAGTTTTATAAAGTATTTTTATTTCTTTTAAAAATTTCTGAAAGTTTTGATCTTATAATATTTTCGCATTTTATTTTAGCAGGTGTTAGGTTCCACTTGATAACGAAAATGGTTTTTTATTTACTGTTATGTCCCTGTTTTATGTTTCTTTCATATATTTTTGGTTTATATTCTAATAACCTTGTTTCAGATTTCTCTAATTTCTCTTTTTTTTGCCATTAACATTGCTTACATCGCTTTTTATATTTATTTAGTTTCAAAGATATTATTTAATGAAAACTAATAAACATGAAATATTTTTAAAGGAGCTCAATACGAATGCTCTGTATTTTAAAACCAATTTGCTATCACATTGATAAAGGGGATATTATCCTGTTTTTATCGAAATTTATTTTTAAAATTTATTTCTGTTTATTAAGGATTGTATTTTTTGTTACTTATGGTCAGATTGAAGTCTCACTATGAGTTCTACTACAACAAAAGCAAATATATTTCTTGATGAAGTGAAATACCTGAAATGTTCTCCTACACTGATTGGTCTAAAGTAGCTGCCACCTCTGTTTTAATAACAAAATTTATAATTTTCACGGTATTATACACATAAGAATCAGTAAAGTTTTTTCTGTACAATATGGAGCAAACTCTTAATTTACTGTACAATATGAAGCAAAAATCTTAAATTTAAGTTGCATATATACAATGTTTCTTAAAATAAAATTAGATTGCTAATTAAACTTACAACGCAGACAGAATATTAAGATGATTTTAAAACTCGAAAAAAAAAAGACTTTATCGAAGCATATTTAAAATTAAACTTAATATTTGAATTCTAATTTCAGAGGAATAAATTCTCGAAGAAAGTAAACACTAAGTTCTGAGGATCTTAGAATCAATTATTAAAAAAAATTGCCTTTCTTTAATTTTTAAAANTCTGCATTTGCCATGATAAGTTCTGAGACACACTTAGATGAAAGTGTAACCGGTGGAATGTATCATTTTAAAATCCATGACACCTTTTACCATCGTGTTGGTTCACTTATACCAAGTGAAGGTTGTCAGCCAAAGTACGCTCAGAATTACTTTTATGATGTAGATACAGCAGTTGAACACAGAATGCGTGAACAAGGTAATGTCAAATGTGATGCGAACATTATGCATGAAATAGCTGTATATCTGAACAGAGTGAATTCATATGTCCAATCTTTTCAAACAATGGGTGATCTCTGTTGGAATTCCAGTGATGGAAATGAAAAGGAAATATGCATGCACATCACTGTCAACGCGTCGTCTGATCAACGACGGTACAATGATGCCACAATTACAGATGTTGCAGCAATCTTTAGATGCGTAAATGGAGTACCTCCTGGGGAACGAAACCTGGTGGTGATGTCAAAGTCAGGTGGCATTCTCACAGTTTCTGTTTTAGACTCATAGTTAAACCCATTGGCTTATCCGCTACTGTTTCCCCATGGTGATTCTGGATGGCATATTAATATTTCGCACACTGTTACAAATAATCAACGAAACAAAACAACAATGAGACAGTATGCTGTCTATCGTCTTTCCATCAGAGAAACTTTCAGTTTATTGCATCGTTCATAAAAACTGTATCTTCAGTGGGTTGTGGATATGTATGTTCGAATTGAAGGCACACGCTTAAATTTTATAAAGCACAATCAAAGTAATTTGCTTGCAGATATGTATTTAAATGTAGCTGATTACATACACCAGCGTGCAGCTGAAAACAATTTGAGAGTTGGGCGTCAAGTCATTCTTCCCTCTTCTTTCATTGGTTCTCCCCGTAATATGCATCAAAACTATTTAGATGCAATGTCCATTGTTCAAAGGTTTGGCAAACCTTCTCTATTCTTAACAATGACATGCAATCCACGTTGGCCAGAGATCAGTGAAAACTTAGCGCCACGGGAATCCTCTCATTATCGACCAGATATTGTTGTGCGTGTATTTCATTGTAAGTTGAATGAACTTCTGGCCTGCATAGTAAAAAAACAAGTGTTTGGTAAAATTGCTGCTTTGATATACACAATCGAATTTCAAAAACGTGGTCTGCCACATGCCCACATGTTATTAACTCTTGATGACCATGATAACATCAGAAGTGTATCTGATATTGACAAATTTGTTTCTGCTGAAATTCCAGACAAAAATACTCATCCTAAACTTTATGAAAAAGTTGGGAATTACATGACTCATGGTCCATGTGGTGTACTTAATCCTCATTCTGTATGCATGGAGAAGGGAAAGTGCAAAAAAAAACTTTCCAAAAGATTTTAATGAAGCAACAAATGATAATGTCAATGGGTATGCACTTTACAAGCGGCGAGATGATAGTCGAACTGTTAAGGTACGAGGCCACACTGTAGACAACAGATTTATTGTTCCTTACAATCCATACTTATTGGCCAAATTTGTCTGCCACATTAATATCGAAGTTTGTTCAACTGTTCAAAGTATAAAGTATATTTATAAATATGTTTATAAAGGTTATGATTGTGCCACATTGCAATTTTCCAAGAAAAGTGAAGGAGTGGCAGTCTATGATGAAATTGACTCCTTTCTCAATGGAAGGTATGTGGGATCAACTGAAGCTGCATGGCGTATTTTTGAATATGAAATGCATTATCAATCACATAGTATTATACGACTTGAATGCCATTTACCTTTCCAGCAGACAGTGTACTTTCGAGAAGGCAATGAAGAACATGTAGCTTCATCACCAAAAGTTACAAAGCTAGAGGCATTCTATACTCTGAGCCAACAAGATCCTGCTGCTAATAATTTGTTGTATGTTGAGATTCCACAACATTATACCTGGCAAGATCAACAAAAAAAGTGGAAAACAAGACTGCGTGGAGCTGATAAAACCATCACACGTTTATACACAGTTAACCCAACTCGAAAAAAAAAAGACTATCGAAGCATATTTAAAATTAAACTTAATATTTGAATTATAATTTCAGAGGAATAAATTCTCGAAGAAACTAAACACTAAGTTCTGAGGATCTTAGAATCAATTATTAAAAAAAATTGCCTTTCTTTAATTTTTAAAATTTTAGTAAAATATCTGAAATTTTTTTTCGAAAATTGCGTTTTATATTATGTGAAATTTAATTACTAAGTTAATCTGATTAGATTGATGAAATAATATTTTAAGAGTTAAATATAAGTTTAAAAGGAACTATGAACTTAGGAGCTGATAATTCATGTTAACTCTTAGATAAGTATGCATTAAAAATGCATTATTTATTGATGGCTATTTAAACTCAAATCAAAACTAATTAGATTCTATTAATTGTTTGTGTTTGTAAACTTAATTGAAACTGTTTTGAATAATACTAACTAATCAAGAGTAACAATTCTTTTCCTTCTTTCTTTTTTTTTTTAATGGCGGGCACTTGGGATGTATTGTCCTATTGGCCAGGAGTGCCAGAACTTGTACTCTCTTCTCATTACCCAGTGGGCTCCTGTGGCGAAGTTACGGTGGTGGAGCAGCGTCGCCCAAGTCACACAACCACAAACCCGTTTATAGGGCGGGTCGCATTCACACAATCACACAAAGGAGAAAGGACATGGAACACAGAGAGAAAACATCCATGCCCTGAGCGGAATTCGAACCCGCAACCATCGGCTCCGCAGTCAGGCACGCTAACCACCAGGTCGGCTGAGTAACAGTTCTTAATCTACTTTTTTTTAAATGATCTTCTTACTTCTCTTTATTCAAAACATGTTAGAATGAGTACTATATCATTAATATTATTAATATAAGCTTTATTGTTTTCCCAGAATGGTATAGAGTTTATACTAAAGAATAATAACGAAAAAAAACGACAAAAAAAATATAATTTCGTAGACAATTTTTTGTAGTTACTGTTAGGATAATAAAATCCTTTTGTATGTTCAAATTGCCTCAACCTATAAATGTTATACTTAACTAATGCAGTTATTCTTACAAATTATTTTATTCATAATTTAATCCTTATTTACCCAAACAATATGTTTACCAGAGAAAAAGAATTAACGTAAAAATGCTATTGAGTGAAAATTAGAGTTACAAAATAAATTCTTTGCAATCATAATAATAATTTAATGGCATTATTAAAATTAATTCCATACGCCCAAATCTAATACTCTATATTTGTTTTGAAACATTTTCGTTTGTAACAAAATCATAATTAACAAAGAGCAGAGCGAAAACAAAAGAAATTATATAATTAAGCTATGTTTTCAAAAACTTGTAATTTTGGCAAATTTATATGCAAGGATATTGTTATTTTATTTCGAAGTATGGCAATGAATTTCTTTTTCCTTGTTAATTAAACTTTTTAATTACGCACTTCAGAAAGTAGTTTGATAAATATTCTTTTTAATTTCCATTACACTTTATGTAATAGAAACTTATAGACTGGCGAATAATTTTTAATTTTTGTTACACCAAGATTAATGGCTGTGGCATAGATGCTGTGTTTGTATAAATGTCAACCACTATAAGCAAAGTTTCATGTTGCCAGTAAGTATCTGTTACTTAAAGCCATCCCTCAAGGACAATTTATTTTCAGATCTAAGTAGTTTTTCTTGTTTAATTAGAGGGACCAATTAAGCTGATTTGAAAATCTGCAAAATGTCCGATTTTTATGTCCAAAATAATTTTTACCAAAGAGTAATTTTATTATGCAAAGAGTAAGTTTGCAAATTATTTTACTTGTTATTTCGAATAGTATATAATGTACCAATCATTATTTAATCAGTGTGTAATTAAACAGGTAAGAAAGATAAATAAGAAGAATAAATGTTTACAAATAATAATTACATATATACCAAAAGAATAAAAAATCACATCATGGGAACATGATGTCACAAGTGCTATCTTGAGCTGATGAAAAGATAGGAAATCTTTGTATATTTGCATCTGAATCTAATTAGGTGCATTTGTATCTTTGAGAAGAAGTCTGGCTAATTTTTTGAGCATCTTTTGTAGTACACCTAGAAAAACGCATGATCAAAACTCTCAGAGAATGGTGAAATTTACCATGGTACTGACTCTGTGTGATCATCAAAAAGCTCGATAATTTTTACCGAAATGCTTTGATGATAGGAAACCAAATTTTTATGGTTACTAGATTTTACTTTGGATTGAAGAATCAATTAAAATTTTAATTTATCTTCATGAGCACTACTATTTTATAATAAGTAAGTTTATATAAAACTTACTCTATTAATAGACTGATTATTTTGAATGTCAGTGAGACTTGGACGATTAATAAACCAGACGAAAATAGATTACTCGCTTTTGAAAGAAAGACCTTTCTGTCAATTTTTGGAGCAGTGGAAGAAAATAATACATGGAGAAGACATCGAGTTTATATAATTCTATAACAAATATATAACATCCATTTGAGAGTTATTAAGTCATACAGGATCAGATGATTGGGAGATGTTTTTAGTCGTAAACATTCTTTTCCAGCTAAAAAACTAGCATTTTTAAAGATTGAGAGTACAAAGAAGAAAGGGAGACCGCCAACAAGATGGCTGGACTTTGTGGAGAAGGATCTGAAAATATTGGGAATGAATAGATGGAGAAATCTAGTTACAAGATGAACTGTCAGGAAGGGCAGACGGAGAAAGCCTTAGCCTGCACTAGGCTGTAGTGCTGTTAAAGAAGAAAAAGCCTTGATGATAATTTTGGTGAAATTAACAATGAAATATTATTTCATAATATGCGTTAAAATTTTGTTATTGTGGTAAAAATTTGGTAATTTTATCATGATACCCTAGATCACAAGCACGAACATTCGACTAAATTTACTTTTCAGTGTTGTATTCTTACTTAATGTGTGACAAAGAGATAAATAATTTTGAAAGCCAGAATTTCTGGTAAACCTTTACCATATGAATAGAAACCGTTATCATAAGAATGGTTTTAATAACTTATATTTTGGTTTTATTAACCAGTATTTCGGTTTTTTTTGCCAGAAATGTCATTGCCATACAGTAAGTAATTTTACCAGAATTTTTTCTACTCGTAGGAATAGTCATACATGTTAAACATGAGCGGAAGTATGGTTTAAAAAATTATTTTGAATGAATAATGTTTTTTAGTTTGATGTTCGTATTTTGAATGGCTCACGTCCTTATATATTTGGTATATTTCTATGTGATTGTTCATTTTTAATTTTTCATGCTTGTTTTTCTTTTTGGCCATTAAGGGATAATATTTTTGGTAATTAAAGAAAAAAATTATACAATTTTAACGACTGATTGTTTTTCTGGAGCTAATTTAAATAAGAAAATATCAAAGTAACAATGAATAAATTCTTCTTTAACTATTTTTCTCGGGAAATTTCTAACAGTGTCGTAATTTATTCAAATTATTCATTTCTCGTAATTTTCCATATATTTCAAACTAAAAACAAGGAGTAAGAAAGAGCATTTGTTGAGAATTGTATGACTTATTTATTACTATTCAATCAATTCCCTAACTGCAATCATAAAATTTCTATAATATTTTTAATATAAATACTCAAGTATATCTTAAACTTTCAATACTTTTACAGTTTCTGCGATTTCCATTTCTACGGTACTTTCAATATGGATACGGAAATATTTTTGTAGTTTTACCATTAATTCCTTTTCTGTATGATTTTTATCTGAATATTCAAGTGTTTCCGAAATTTTTTCCATTAATTCCCTTTCTACTGAATTTTTCTATGAATATTGAAATATTTCTGAAATATTTAGCAATAATTCCTTTTATACAGTATTTTTAAAATGAATGTGGAATTAATTTTGAAATTGTTACTATTAATTGCATTTGTACAGTGCTTTTAAAGTAAATATGGAATTGTTTTAAATGTTTATGATTAAATTATCAAGGGTAGATTTAATTTTTTAAGTTGAATGATTTTTTGATTACGAATGTAATTATTATCCATAATAACCAATAAAATTATGCATGATTTCTGCACACCAGTAATAATTTGCTCATATATTTAGTGTAGTGTAAAAAACTCTGGATCTTTACGGAAAAAAGCACCGGCACTCATGGTGACGGTTTCGTTTTACCGTAAAATCCGTTTTCACCCAAAAATGTTGCGGAGTAAAAAATCTGATTTATCATTGTTCTTATAGCAATAATTACAGTCAAATCGCTGAATCACTCTAATTAAATAAAAACTATTGTAAAATTTGCGTTTTAATATTTTACGATAGAAATGAATTTTACAGAAAAATGGACATCACGCCATGATGCTTACTTTATACCTTAATGCTGTCTGGAATTTCTTACAGTGTGTCTGGAATGCTTTCTGGAATTTCTTACAGTATTTATAGTTCAAGGAAAAGGTCTGGAAGTGAGTATTCGATCCAATTTTAATTCTAATTTATTTGTTAGTAGAACTCTTTGATGCAAAATAAAATCGAATTAAAAAAATACATTTTTATACCTAACTTTTCAATACTTATAATAAAATAGAACCTAAAATTGAATACTTAAGAATTATTTTTTATGAGTTCGATAACACCATCCCATCTGTCGATAAATACAGAAAATAGTTTTCTCAGTTTTATTGTGTAAAAGACTTTTCTTTGTTGAAATTTTGATTTTTATCACCATTCTGGTCATCGATGCGCAGTAGCGTAACCATAATCTTTAATTCCGAATTCACTTATTTTATTTTTGGTCACGAAATGACGATATTCTAACAGCAGCAGATGGCATCACAATAAGACCCAATTTCCATTTCAAAAGCGAAAGAAAAACACAGGACAGTGTTATGAAAATTCTTTTAGTTTCTCCTGCATTAATTTGAAAACTTTCTGGCGTCTGGTTCGGTCATAAATATTTATTTCATCTTTTCATAATCTGATTTTTTTCCTCAGGAGTTTACAATATTTCTAAATGAGAAAATGATGAAATGTGAGAATATTTCCCAGTAAATAAGAATAAATATATTGTTAAGCAAGCTCCGTATTTGGCATTTATGGTAAAAAATAAATATTTTTAAAATTTTAAAAGTTTATAATGGAATACTAATGAAGAGCTTAATAGAGGAAGGTATTATTTGAAAGTTTTTGAAAAATTGAGATTTCTCGGCTAAAATATTCTTGTAGTTTTATTTAATTACACAAATAATTGCTTATTTTATCAGTCTCTAAATTTCGCTAATCTCATGGATGGTACTAAGAGACAACCTTTGAGAGTTTTTCGAGTAGAAGATGGCTCCAAGTGCATTTGGTAATAAACAGTTATCAGTAAATTAAAATCCCATTAGTCATGATAACTTTGATTTAAAAATTTAAACGAGTGTCAAGTATTTATCAATTTTATAATTTGAAAACTGCGCCTAGTATTTGTTTTCCTAAGTTAATGTATAATCTTTATTTTCTTGCGAGTAAGTCTACAAATATTATTGTATTGTAAAGCTTATTTAAGTTAATTAATATAAATGTCATTGATTCTTCATTCAATCCGTTCTTCAATTTTATTTAAAGATGATTATTTCATAAAAAAACTATTAATGAATATAAACAGCAAAATTTTTATAGTTAGATAATTAGCTAATTTATGAATAAGAAGAATTAAAGTTTCAAACTTAAGCGGGTGTTAAATAGCGATATATTTTAGGATATTTCATCAGTTTTTTCCACATTTCTTTGTGGTAGGAGGAAAGTGATAGAAATAATCACAATTGTTTTCATATATTTTTGGCTGGATGAAAGTGCTAAAAATGATCACTATTACATTATAACATTTTGTTTGAATGAAAGCAATAAATAAAGATTGAAAACAAAAAACAGTAGAACAAAAAGATATTAACTAGGTGCCATTATAAGAGCGTGTAAATCGTAATGATTAAAATTTTGGGATGATGATAAATAAGCACTGATGGTACATCAGTTGCAGCGTTGAAACTTTTATTATATTTTACTTAATTATATTGGTGATTCATTTTATGTTGGTTCCTTCTTTATCTATAGGTCTGTCAGAAATTTCAAACTTACAGACTCAGCAATCAGAAAGACCTTATGTCTTTGGGTAGCATAGGAACCCATGGACTCTTGTGAACTTTGTAAGAAATGAGTAAGATTTGTGTCAACATAAATTTCAAGATAGCTTCAGTTTTCTTTTCTGTATAATCGTGGTTTCTTGCTTCTGAAAATTCAGGTCTCCGATTTATCCATGATCTTCGAAAAACTCCTAGAGAGTGGCAATAAAAACGAAGTGAGTTAGCAAAATTAAAAGTTTTTAATAATTTAACTCTTCTTCTCTCTTCGTGACAATGATTTAGTACTTAATCGGTTTAAATTTCTTGTACTAAAAAGACTTAGAAAAACTAGACCATCTCTACCCTTTCGTTTATCACTTATTCTTATCACTTTTCCTCCATTCTTAGGCAAAAGCCTTCTTTTGAAAATTGGTTTCATTTGTGTTTCGTATACTTTCAAAATTTTAAGTTTATAAATGATTAATTACAATAAATGGGTTATTATATTAAATTGTTAGTTACTGTAGCGTATCTACCACTACAAAATTACAACTACAATTCACTAGTATATAAGACATGTTAACTCGACTCTATGTCGGGATACCTTTTCATAGATGACGGTTGACATGGTCTGTAACACCACCCCCCACATTGGTGACCCGGACGAGATTTGAACACGCCTACCTTGGCAGTAACGCCCATTTCGATATGAACACGCCTACCTAGACAGTAACGCCTACTTCGATGGATGATCCACATTGAACAGTTGACTTGCTACTTGTGACTGTGGCATTATCCACCTCCTCGCACTGTTGCTACTCAGTCTCGTCTCGATCACGCACAACGTCGGCTTGCATACACTCGACTGCTAACGGCAACACAGGAGCGACTACGACCGTGAAGTTAATACACCTCTCACATTCAGCACTAAAAAAATACGGTGATCTTAATACAGCTCTCCCGGCTTCGCACAAAACAGCAATGAATTAACTAGTGGCATCCATTCGTCGAATTCTATCACAGCTATAATTCTGGTGGGGAAGTACTGTAGCGTATCTACCACTACAAAATTACAACTACAATTCACTAGTATATAAGACATGTTAACTCGACTCTATGTCGGGATACCTTTTCATAGATGACGGTTGACATGGTCTGTAACACCACCCCCCACAGTTACATTAAATGGTTAATTATATTAAATGGTCAATTATATTAGATGTTTAATTATATTAAATTGTGGATTATATTTAATGTTTAAATTTCCTGCACTAAAAAGACTAAAAAAATAAGACCATCTCTATCATCTCTTTCATTTATTGCTTATTCTTATCACTTCGACTTTGGAGAGAAAGCAAATGGCAACATGCACTTGTTTTGTTTGAGTGTCACGTTTCATGTAATTTGGAACAATATATTTAAGTACCCATATTTTAGGCTATGTTCAAAGAAAGTGATAGAAATCATACTAATTAATCTCTAAAATATTATAAATTCGTATCCTGTTTCTGAAATTACTTTGTATTTTAAGAAATTAGTATTTTTGAACAAATCTTTCTATCATTTTTATTTTAATTTATAAGCTTTTTATCTGAAATTAAAAATGCCCTAGCATTTTTTTTCTTTTTTTACTTTTTTAAGGTTAAAATTTAAAAGCCTACTTTTGTTTTTAAAATTTTGCGCTATGAATGTACTAATGAGACGCATAAGAAAAATTGCTTACTCTCTTTGCACCTTACTCTCTTTTTACAAATACTTGATCTTGCCTAATTCAGGGATGGGGATTTAAAATCTAAACTTAGTTCTGCTCCGAAAGGTATTAATATTTTTTAATGACACTACTTGTCGAAATATAAAAGTTTAAAAACATTATATATAACAGGAAGTCACGGAAATGTTGCAACAGACTTTTAAGTTCTATTATAGCACATCATCAGGATTGTAATTGTATAGGAATCCCCTGTTATATATAACATGATACTGAAGTTGAACATTTCGACAAAAAAGATAAAAAATGTCATTTACAATTAAAACAAGCTGTAGTTTGGAAAGAAAAACATAATGCATATTTGAAGTCAGTGATACGAAAAGTATCTAGTAAAAGTTTCAGTAGGAAAAAATTATTTCCCTGGTGTTATTTTTACTTTCCAAATTTTATAAATCTAATTAGGACCTTCATCTCTAGTACACTATGATCACGCACCTCCCGGGATCACTGAAAATAAAATAGGCAACAAAAAAGATCGTTTCAACTGTGTATTAACATTAGTCCATTGTAGGAAAGTTCCTTTAGCTGCATATGATGACATTTCTTAGTCGCGGGCTGTAATGCAATTCTCGATCCCTATCATGTACCCCACCTCTGCATGAAGTTTTCAATTACTCTAGAGAACCGTGGTGTATAGGTAATATATATTAATAGGATATAGGTAATATATATTATTTTCTTGTATAGCTTTTTATACTATTTCTTGAAACCCGAAGAGTTTCCTGAAAGAAAACAGGATGATAAATTTAATTTTTTACGAAGAAAAATTTGAATTCAGCTGGTTAGTTAGATATATGTGATTAAATAATATCATTTTGAAGTAAACAAAATCAAATCGAAGCACTTGAACTTCTTGGACGATCAAATTTAACAGCGCCTCCTAATGCTATTGAGAAAAGTATGACGTAATTTAGATGATTCCTCAAATCGAATTTTTTTTAGAAAAATGCCAAAGCTGTTAAAATGTTTTGCCTTTGGTATGTACCTCAGCCAGGGACACTATTTCCTCATTAGTTAGAGCATTGAATATTTGATTTTACTTTAAATTACATATATTTTTAATATTTAAATCAGCTCTTCACACTTAATAATATTTTGAAATTTCGTAAATAATAAGTAACATCACATATTTCAAGCCATATATAAATGTGGTTGACATTTTGGCTATAATCAGAAGCGGCTTTATTTCAATGGGGCATTTTTTTTTCATTCGTTTTTTCTTATTTTAATTTTTCTCGTCTTGTTGGAGTATATACGTCCTATAAATATGTGTTTAGTTATTACCGTCGTTGAAAAACCAATCCAAATTTGAGTTCGAGGCTGTGTTGGTTATAAAAGTAAATGTTCCCTAATTATAATCAACACTAAAACAAGTATCAAATAGAACAAACTCTTTTACTATCACAAGTGTACACAAAGAATATATACATGTTGCCAACAAAAGAATAATGTAAGAAATAATATAATAAATAATATAATAAATAATCACTGCATATGCGCTCACGCATTTGCGTCTGGTAATCACTGCATCTGCGTTCACGCACTTGCGTCTGGAACAGAGGCTACCAATTTTCCATTCGGTAGCCTTGTAATTTCGAACCTAATCCAAAAGACAAGGAAACTGCTGGATAAAGTATTACCATCGTGGAGAACTTTTTGATGAAACAAACTCGCATTTGCGTTACATGGAGAAGACGACCACGAAGATTTACCTCTCACGTCAGAGTTCCTTTGCCATCAGACTAACCTCCCAAGGTTAGTCTGACTACAAGGGGACTCTAACCCGCAATCCGTCTACCACTGAGGATATTTTTACTTCAGCACTGTGGTTAGTGCTAGCCAGGTCCGGAATTCGCAACGACAAGGTATTGCTGGGCGTCGAACCCGGTTCAACTCATTTGGAAGCAAACGTTCTATCTCCTGAGCCAACTTAGCTATGTATTTAGATATTGACTTTTTTAAAACATACTTGTATGCATCATTGATTTCCTTTGCTTTCAGTTATAGCCCTAGATCAAGGTAGCTTTATTTTAATTAGGCTCATGGTAAAAATGTCGTTAAATGTAGAATCAAATTGAAAAAAAAAATTTTCAAATGGAAAACTCGGTTGTAATGCTAGTGCACATAATTATCTCTCGAATTGTAAAGATACATCTTTGTTTTAGTCTACGAAATAATTTATTTTCAAAAAAAAAAAAAAAGCTCTTAGAAAGGTAGTAACGGATCAATTGATCTTCGTAAACATTTCTTAGCATATAAACTTTCTTTTAAAACATTTCTTATTTTATAAGTATAAAAAATAGAAATTCAATTACAAAACCAATTTGATCTAATTTGTTTGCTGGAGAAAACTAATACTGTTTCAATTCTAAAGTCGAAATAAAAATCCTTTTTTTCATAGATTTAATTCAAATTAAATTTAAATTGTAAGAAAAGTTTAGTTTTAAACTATTGTCTGTAAGAAAGTAAAGATTCAGTTTGAACAAAACAAAAGGATCTCAATTAGTGAACTCATCCAGAAATAAACACCATGCATCAAATACGTAATAAAACAGCGATTTTATTGCTACCTCACAATTCAGCTAAGTGCAAATATATGCAAATCAAACGATGTTTACACTCATTACGATATTTTGCTGATATAGTGCTTTCCATTTACATGAATAGACTAACTAATTAAAGCTATAATCCACCCTTTCAGAGAAATTCGGTTTTCGTATACATTTGCGTGAAAGTTTGGAGAAATAAATCTACATTTTCCGAAGACCACAAAATTTTTATATACTTCTACTTTGCAGATAAAATTAATGTTGAGCTCGTAACCCACCTGTCTATGTTAATTGTTATGATCTAGTCTGAAACCTAGAATGTTGTTTAATTTTTATTAATCTTATGTTGTTAATAAGATATGAAGTAGTATCATAATGCATCACATTTCATTAAGCAAATTTAAATATTTATGTTTCATTTCAGATGTATACGGGAAAGATGCTAACTGCATTGAAAGAAAAATAAGGAAAGCTAAATGAAAACGTTAGGAGGAGGTATTACGTATGTCAAATGACTCTTTATACAGCATGGGAATGTTACTTTTAAAAAGTAAGGAGTAAAAGAACAAGTACTTTAAGCAAAAGCAACTAGTAAAAAGTACAAGCAGAAGTACAGGTACGAAACTAAAGAAGTTAAGATTTTTTAAAGTGCATTTTGAGTTAGTAAAAAATTCAAAGTGACCTTAAATTTCATTTAAAATATGTGAAAAATAATTTTTTTAAAATTTAAAATGCATTAAAATTAAAAATGCACTTCAAAATGCAGGAAAATGTTACAAAATTCATTGAAATAGTAAATGTTGAAAATATTTAGAAACCAAACTAGAAATCAATATTCAATCTTTGCAGATGAAAATGAATTTTAAGTTATGGCGGGTCACAGTACCTTTGCAACAATTTTTTAAAATAAAGGTATAATCATTCATTTTGAGGATGCTTTACATGCTCATTTAAGTTATAATCAATAATTTATCTTCAAAAAGTAATTAATCTGTTTAATTTTTTTAAAATTTTAAAAAAAGTTGAAAAAATTCTAAATTTTTAAATCCCTAAGGCTTTTTTATTTTAACATATTTTCAAGAAAAGTTTTTTTCATAGTGCTTGCAATATTTATCTTAATAATTTTGTGCATTCATTTGTTGATATATCAATTAGAATATTTTTTATAGATTATTTTGTAAAAAAGTAGAAAAAAAAGGGTAAAAATTCCTGTTAGGTATATATAACATGCCGTAAAAATTGTAATACCTCATAAAATGCTTATTCCATGCACAGTTTAAATAAGTGTATTATACTCAAGATAAAAAAGTTTACTTCAAAGCTTTATCTTAAATAGAAAAAATTCCTTAGGGATTTAATTAAGATTAAGACACAAAATTATCATCTATGCGAAAAAGCACTTTAAAGTCAGACTGCTGAGCAAGTTTCTGTATTAGAACAATTTAAAATCATTCATAACTTTTTTAAAAATGTAGATAGAGAGATGAATTTTTTTCTGTACATTTGAAATACTTTGAAGTTTTATTATAAGTAATCAAATTTTTTTTTTGGTATTTTTGTTATTTTTGTTATTTTTTGGGTACTGTGACCCCTTAATTTTAAAATTACTGAATCTTTATAAATCTTGCTTTTATTTTAACTTTACTTTACTTTTTTTACTTTTCTTACGGAATTTGTAGCAATAAGTTAATTTATTGAACAAATTCGATTACATTGTGATTTTTGTTTAAAGAAATAAGGAAAAAAATGAAAAATACATTCACAAACAGCTAAACCTCTTGCAATCCATTCAATTAAAAATTGTATTTCATTTTCCTAAGAGTTGAAGAGTTAAAAAAATAAAAATTTTTGATTTTTAAATAATGACAATTTTTTAATTTGTTGTTAATTTTTTAATAATCAAAAATTAAGACCAAAAGTTTAATTTTTTAAATGTATTCCTCGTGAACTAAATGTTATATGATAAAGTTCAGGAAGGGTGAAAAGATTGAAATTATATAAAGATTGTACAATAAAATATCAAAATTTTGTAGAAAAAAGTAACAATTGTAGTTTAAGTAATCTTGTATTTATATATCAAAATATATAGTAAAATAAATATATAGTCAAAATATATAGTAAAAACAATTTAACTGATTTAATGAAAGCATATTTAAATTTGAAAGTTTTTCAAACATGATAGAAAAATTCGAAAAATGTTACTCTGAGTTTCTTTTAGAAAAAAAAGTAACACGATTTATAAATAAATATCACTCAATATTTAAAATTAAACTAAAGGAAGCTGATGTTTGAAAAATACAAATTTTTTGTTTACAGCAAAATAAAAAAAAATTAAAATCTTCAGTCTATACGTATTCTGATCACACAGAAAAAATAAAAAGCTAAAATTTGCTTAAAAAAAGAACTAATTTGGGATGAAATATTTTCAGGCTTCAAGTCATCAATTTGGGTTCGTATTAATTTGGGTCAAGACCCATGCTTGTTTTGAATATCACTGTGTACCCATTTTTGAAAAAATAAACCAAATTTGGGTAAAAAAGAAAGCGCAATTTGGGTTGAAAAATTGCTAGACGTGGAGTTTTCTATTAAATAAATATTATCTAATGCGTAAATAATAAATGAAATTCTTTTAAAGATAAAGAATTACGGAGTTTAAATGAGAATGGAATATTCTTTCATGAAGGTGATAATGCTTAATGATAATGAAGGTTTAATGCATAGCAAGAACTATCAGTGTTTTTTTAAAACAAATTTACCCATTTAATATTCGCAACTGTAAAATTTTATTCAAATTTAAATTCAGAGCTTTTTTTATTAATTATTTTCTTAAGCGTTGAGTAAAATGTTTTTGAATATAGGCATACTAAACTTAACTCTATTTTGATTTTTGAATGTGTAATTTTTTAAAAAGGAATAAATTACCAAAATATGCCATTTTTATTTATTTTTTCATTAAGGAAGATATATTCAAACTGCTATGTTTAAAAAAAAACATTCACTAAATTTAGATGGCATAATTTAATTGTGTATAAAATATGAAATATATATAATGAATATTTAGATGAGTTTTTCCAGAACTTTTTCATAGTCTTAGATATGAGTGAAATAAATAATAAAACCGATAATAGTAGATTCAAATTTTTAGAACGCTTAAAGTAAACTAAATGTATAAAGCGGTTTTAATTAAAATTTCCATACATGAAACCGACTTTAATTTTTTTGTAATTATCTTACAATAGATTTTCAGGAGCTATGTAAGACATTTTCTGCATAAATGTTTCATAGCTTCAGGTCACAATTTTTAATTACTCGTCGTTAAGAGTAAAAACAAAACGAAGAAGACTTGTTTTAAAACTTTATTTTCAACATTTTGAGAAAACTTTCGAATAATTATATGCTTTTTCAAACATTTAACTATTTTAGTAATAAAAAGAAAGAAAATTAAAGAATTTTTTTTGCATAGGGGTACAATCTAATCTTTAATTAATATTTATTCGTTTGTTTCAGCACGAGGAGAAACTGAAATATCAAAACTTCAGTTAATTTTTCCACAAGAATTTAAAAGATGTAGACTGCTTAAGGCAATGCCTTAGTATACGACTACATATCTATGTTTATTTTTATATTCTCAGTTATAAAGTTTTATTTAATGTAATTAGTATACTTGGTTCTAGTATTCATTAAATGCAAAGTTTTTATCCCAAAGTTTTAATGAAGAAATAATAAGACTCTAAAAAGGTGCACTGACATTAATATTAAATGAAAGACGTAGAAACATGTTATGAAAAAAAGGCAAAGGCTAAAAATTGTTGATTCAGTATTTCAAATAAGATTAAAATTTCTTCCTCATTTGTGGCTGTTATATTGTTTTTGCATTAATTCAGAAAACTGTTTTAACTAACAGTAAACTGTTAGGCATGAAGGCGAGTTTTTGTTCCTGTTGATGTTTGTATTAATAAATATATTCTTACAATAAACTTGGAAGGGCAAATTGTTGTACTCTGTTTATAAAAATGGTTTTGATTAAGAAATTTTGAAAGTCAGATGAATTCGAAGCAGAATTTTAATAATTTGATTTGAATTTTTATGTGCTTTTCTTAATAGTTTATCTAAAAAAAAATTCAACACATAATGGAGGCAAAATAAACTTATTTTCGAAAATTTTTGCTTTGAAGTTGATATACATCTTTAGATAATTTATTAAGTTTGTTTAAAAGTTTATAATATAAAACTGTAACACTCTTTACATTATTAAGCAAATTAACTTTAGAAAATTTCATAATTATTAAGTTGAAAATACGAAATTGAAAAATTTAATTAAGTACATCTTTAAACATTGTCACTATCGCTGATGTTGCTTAAATTGAAATTTAATGCTATTATTTATTATTACATTGTCGCAAAGCACAAAGGAAAACTAAATATCTAAACATTACCTTATCCTATCTATGAACAAACTTAAATGCACAATTTAAATATTCATTATACTTTTGTTTTTCATTTTGTCTTCTGTAAAAGATGAAGTTTACAGGTTTTTACTTAATAATATCGAGGAATATTGGAATTCTATAATTTAGCTTTGCTAAATGAAAAAAAAACATGGTGAAAAAGCCACTATCATTTTCATTTTTAGTTCTTATGAAAGGAAGATTCTTCTTTTCAAAATTACTATTCTTATTACCTCACATTTAGTAAAGAAATGCAAAACTACGAAGTAAATAACAAAATAAATATGTTTTTTCTAAGATATCACGATAAAATTACCATATTTTACCACATTCACTAAATTTTATCACATATGTAAGAGTTGAATAAAAAGGAATTGGATAATAATTATTATTTGGTGCGTATAAAGTAAAGTTAATTTATGAATTATAACTAATAGATTGAAATATTTGGTATATGTACTAATAATTGGATATAGTCATGATTAAAAAAGGTTNTATACTTTTGTTTTTCATTTTCTCTTCTGTAAAAATAAAGTTTACATGTTTTTACTTAATAATATCGAGGAATATTGGAATTCTATAATTTAGCTTTGTTAAATGAAAAAAAAAACATGGTGAAAAAGCCACTATCATTTTCATTTTTAGTTCTTATGAAAGGAAGATTCTTCTTTTCAAAATTATTATTCTTATTACCTCACATTTAGTAAAGAAATACAAAACTACGAAGTAAATAACAAAATAAATGTGTTTTTTCTAAGTTATCACGATAAAATTACCATATTTTACCACATTCACTAAATTTTATCACATATTATAAAACTATATTTTATTGCTTATTTTACCAAAATCATTAAAGATTTATAGAAATAATTATTAAGTTTTTTTTGTTCCCTCAGAGCCAAAAACAATGTAAACTTTAGCCATATTATGCTAGTTTTAATCATACTTTTTTTTCTCAGTTTAGAAGGACAGTTAGCACATTTCTAAGAAAGACAGGACAGAGATATGTATAGAGTTACGGTGGGATTCGAATCAGCTACCTTCACGCTGCTGGTTGGCCATGCTACAGGGTGGCCACTATATTGGAGAAATCGTAAATTGTAAAAGATCTGAAGACTGAAACTTTTAATGACTCAAATGACTAAGTCATTGAGGTAATTGTGATTCCCAGATTGTGACTACCAGATTGTGGCTACCTACCCTCTTAAAAATATGCAAGACTTTAAAAACATGCTTGTTTAAAGACGTGTGATGTGTTTGTTTCTAATTAACAAATTTGAGGTTTAAGATTGGCTACTGCTAAATCCCTTAGTTTATGAAACTACAATATCATTACAGTAAAAACTATTCATTGTGATATTTTTTGCTTCGCTATAGAAGTACAATAGTTAATACACAAGTATTTAACAAATGACAAAAAGTTTAAATCAAGTTCGAGATGTATATATTTCTTCCTAGTATATTCTAGTAATTACGCATAAAATAGAAGTTAAAAATAAATTTAAGTCCCTTTCAAAGTTAACTATTCCTTTCATTCGTGATCCTTTATTCTAATTCTTCTTATTCATTTCTTTAAAAAATAGAGGATTTATGGTTTTCTGCTATTTATAAAAATCTTAATTTTTCAAAAAGTCTACAACACATCAAAAAAATATAAAATACTTTTAACTGATGAACTCTCAATTGCATAAAGTAGTTTTCATAAGAACTACACTTAAAAGTTTTGAAAAGGATTGATTTTCTTTTTCTTTAAATAAGTTTTTTGTGCTCATTAAATATAAGATTTCATAGAAACAGTCTTTGCTAAATATTTAATAATAAATGATATCTATACTTAAATTTTAGATTCTTGTAAAAGCAATAGTTTTATAAAATATTAACAAAGTTTTGCTTTACATACTAAAAAAAACTGAATATTCATAGAAATTGTTGAATAACGCTTATGGGTAGTCAATTCCGCATATCTTATTCAATAAGAGTTGTCGTTATAAAAACTTTTCTTTAACTGATTATTCAAAGATTACGCAAACTAAATTAAAAGGAATGAACAGTTTAAAATGTAAAATTTAACTATATTATTTCATTGTATTCAATAATATTGTTAAACTTGTCACCAAATGTTATTGGTTTTTTTTTAATAATGGATTACTTAAAAATCAATAGTTTTCAAGAAAATGTGGTAATTTTTTATTTAATGATTTATGTTTTTGCTATACATTTCTATGCTGATGTATTTTTAGCTGGTGAATTTTAGCAGAAGACTCGAGAAAATCTGTTTCCCCGAAAAAGAAGTTTTTCATTGTAAAAAAGAATAAAAGCTTGGTTAATGCATATTTTAGAAAGTTAATAAAATATTTAGATGATTTTTGGGTTAAAGTGTCTTTTTTAGTTTAAATGTGTTGTAGCAATTATTTACGCAAGACATTTAGTTAAAATTTTTGTTCTTCATCCCATTATTTCTAGCAAGATAATTTGATACGTCTTAGAAGTATGGCCATAAACAAATATTAATATTTCAAATCAATTTAAAATTCTTCATTGATTAACGAATTTTTAACCATTCTTTGTTTATAATTGATCTTCAAACTTTCTTCATTCATTGATTGTAATAAAAACTAACAACTTTTGACATTTATTAAGCTTTTTGATTGTCATGAACAACGAAATACTTTGATTCATAGTCTGTTTCAAAAAATTATGCTACTTTTATGTGACTCTGTTCTAAACTCATTTATTTCATCTTAACTTAACATTTACCAAATGCGGTCCCATCTCAGCTAGTCAATCAGTTATACGCTATTTGTGTTGCACGTTCCTTAACTTCCTTCATAACAATGGATGGTGATGTAGTTATTATTACTGTTTCCCCCGAATTCAGTTATACAACAATTTGTATACATGCACGAAAACTTTCTTGTGTTTCACAGAATAAATGCAATTATCTTGATAACTTTTGACAGCATAAATTTCTTTAAATTGGAGATTAGATTAATTGTTTTAAGCAACTAAAAATGTCTGTCATAAATCCACCACTGCCACCAAATCAAATTAAATTGAACTACGTGTTAAAACTATAAACGTTTTAATTGGTGTAAGGTTATGCATAATTTTAAGTGTTACGTTATTTTTAAAAAAAAGCAAACTTTCCTTTCTTATTATAAAAATTGTTTTAGACATGTTCATTTAAGTAACATATTAAGTAGATATTTTAACAAATTATTTTGTGTGCAGCACTTTAAAAACTTTATAAATTGATATGATTTAGATTATGTTTCTAACAACTGTGGTAATTGAAGAAAAAATTTTATTTTGCGAAATGGAAGAAAAGTATTTGAGTGTCCAAGACTAAACCAATGTTCAGAATGATGTAAAATAAAAAGAAAGTTGGAAATGAAACTCATGGAGTGAAATAAGAAAAACTACTGAGATAGAAAAAGTTGTTGTTGTTGTAGTTAATTTATGTCACACTAGAGCTGCACGATGGGCTATTGGCGACGGTCTGGGATGCATCCCTGAGGATGATTCGAAGACATGCCATCACAATTTTGATCCTCTTCAGAGGGGATGGCATCCCAGCTTAGGTAGCCCGACGACCTGCAAGCGGAATCGAGCACTTTACGGTAGAACAGTTTAACGAGGACCAATACCGCACACCCTCGGTTCCTACGCACACTACTCCAAGTGGTCACCCACCCTCACACTGATCGCAGCCAGTGATGCTTGACTTCGGTGATCTGCTGGGAACCGTGTCTTAACGATCAGTCTACTGCGGGACGAGATAGAAAAAGTAAAAACCATGGTAGAATTCATATATAATACTTGATGCAGGGTTGAGCAGAGATGAGCTAGTAGACCAATGAAAACTGATGTTACTTTGATATGCATGAATTAAGTTTGAAGGATAACAAGATGAGCTGATGCGTCAGAATAAATAATTATAATTAGACAAAGAAATATTTACAGTAATATAGTTGAAGCAAAATAATTGGATTATAAAAATAATTGGATAAGCAAAATAAAAAAATGGATTGTAAAAATAAAAACAATATGCCGCCTGAATACATTGTAAATAAAATGATGATTTCGTAAAATTATAAGCAAGCGTATTTGTTCTCATGAAGATATTAACTTAAAAATCTCACTTTTTATTCGGTGTTAAAGGACTAGATATTAAAAAAAAATAAATAAAAACTCATAGTTGACATATTTGAACATTCTATTTGTAAATGTTTATCAGACGAAAATATGGTAGTCACATGGTTGAAAGCAAGTGTTAAACGAAGCGACAGGAAAGAAATAAAAGTTCGCGTCACGTTTTAAAAATAATATTCTGAGTCATATTTTAGAATTAGAAATAACAACCAAAGGAGGATTTGTGTCAGTATTCGTGCTGTTTCTTATAAAATATATCCTTTAGAAAAAAATTGGCTACAAATGTTTTGAAATACTTTTTTTTTAAAAAGTTGTGCTTAACATAAAACAATGATATTTATAACAAATACTTAAAAATGAATAGGTTTTGTCTAAAATCCAAAAATAACAAATGATAGAAAAAAATAGCGCTTAAGATAAATCATTTAGGAGATAAATTCGAAACGTTATGACTTTCTGAGTAATTACTATTGTTAAATTTTAAAGTGAAATATTTTTAAAATTAATTATTTCTTTTCTTATTTTCATGTAATTAGTATATTAAATTATTATCGTTATTTTTAAAATAATTTGTAAATGGTATCATTATCGTTTTTCTGCTTAATAAATTTTTTATTTTTCATATAAATAAATATCGAAATTCTTTAGTACGCAGAAAACAAAACCTGAATATTATAATCCAAGTATTTCTTACCTGCAAATAATTAACATTTAACCACCAAGTGACAGGAATTTAAGCCAATAGAGTGCAGTTATTAAAATTTAGAGTATCGTAGGTTTCCCAAGAGAAAGTTTAATTTTGTACAATAATTTAAAATTTCTCCTTTTGCAATTTTAAAATCAAATAATGTCTATTTTTTATGAACTGTTTTAAGAGTATTCTTCGTATTTTTTGTGAATCAACTAAGCTGATAACCTTAAGGGCATTGAAAATCTAATTTGATAATTGCGAATA
The DNA here is from genome assembly GCF_043381705.1 of Parasteatoda tepidariorum. Lineage (NCBI taxonomy): Eukaryota > Metazoa > Arthropoda > Arachnida > Araneae > Theridiidae > Parasteatoda > Parasteatoda tepidariorum. The sequence goes on along the minus strand of NC_092204.1, from coordinate 47,326,533 downwards.
TGTTATTTGATTATTTGATAGTGGACGTGAAATAATAACAGTTTAGTTCAGATTTAAGTAGTATAGCAATTTTTCATGTAGTGTAAAAGCTGCAATAGTTTCCTTTGATGCACAAAATGGGATTTCTTCCTTACTAAAAATTTAACTTGCTTCTCTGTTTAACCTTTCATATAAATGAAAATGATTTATTTGGTAAAATTTGCTTTTCAGGTTTGCATTTTTAATTGAAATTTATTGTGGTAATAAGAACTATAATTTATAAAAATGGACTTTCTGGTCTGCCATTACCATGTAAACATATAAACGGAAAATTTGCCTAATTAATGGTTTGAATACCGTTCATATTGTTTATTTTGGTTTTTTAATACCAAAATTATGTTTTTTTTGCTATGATATCAGCATCTGATTTTGTTCTGAAAGTGAGTTTTTCAAAAAGTAGTAGATATGTCTCATTCAGTTTATGCCACTTGTTGATAATTGGATCGCAAAAATCTACAACATTACTTCATAAAACCTGTGATCTATTTATACGAAACTTTCGTCATCTTGAAATCTCAACTATCAACTCATCGTAAAGATGTTAACAGAAAAATAGCATCCGATTATCCAGAATGTAAAGTTTAGTACTCTTAAGTTAGTGGTTTAAGTTGATATAAACTCAGTTGGCGGGACCAATCTACACTAAGAACTCTGACACTCTTGATTAATGACACTTTTCAAGATTTCTCAATAGGTGACTAATTTTTGTTCAATGAGTAAATAGACCAAACTAGTTAATTAAAATAACAAAAGTGACATTATTGCATGAGATAATTAAATATTTATTCAACTTCTTGAATAAACGTTTGTCAAACAAAATATTGAAAATTGAAAAATAATTATGGAAACGAAAACAGGTATGATGCCATATAGTTTTGAAATGAATGCAGTCTTATAGAAGTTTAGTATTAGAAAACTAAATAATGATATTATCCAAGTGTTGATAACAATATCAAGTGAGATTTAAAGCTTATTTGCATTTATTTTTGAGCTTTAAATTTGAGCAAATATTACAATATTATATTACAATTAATTATTTGCTTTCATAGTTGCATAGCTATGGCAACTTAAGTACTTCGGCATTTTGGATAAATTCGTAAAGTTAAAAAATATTCATGCAGTGTGACGTCATAAAAAGAAAAGCTGATAGCTATTGAAAATCTATAATATTCACAATTTTTAGAAAGCATGGTAACCTTACTGTGTTTTTAGAATCAGAAATCAATAGCGTACTGCCTATTTTCGTAGTCTTTTTTAATTATTTTTTACAGATGCAATACTTTTCAAGTAGACATTCTTTAAAAACTGTTTTTGAAATATAAAAAGAAAACTTTTCTACTGCTATTGGTTTTCTATATTAAATTGGTTTTCCTAAACTCAGTTTATGTTTGTGAAATTGACACTTGTATATCATTTTGAAGACTTAGAAGAAGTATCGGAACTTTTGACGGATATTTCAATTTGTTCGTTCTTTAAGAATAAAAAAAATGGTGCATACTATTACTAAAGAGTTTCATAGTTCAATAAAATCATGAAAATATTTCTCTAACAAGTTTAAATTCCTTAAACGTTAGTATTAATTTCATGATTTTGTTTCTGATAATTTAATTCCTAATTTCGTTTGTATTTAGAAATTTCTTGAGCTTGTTCATGCTCAATATGCTCACTTTATAAAAAATATAAATAATGTTCTTCTTATTAAGTTGATGAATTTATAATAAACGTTTATCAGATTATCTTTTAGTTCAATAAGGATTCAATATTTTCACATTTAGTATTAATTTCACGAATTTGTTCCTAGTAATTTAATTCATGATCTGACTATATTAAAAATATCTTGATTTCATTTGTATTGAAAAATGTCACGATTCTAGCTGCTTCAAGCGATTTCGTTGCTTTATCCACGCACAATATACTCATTATTTTAGTTATAAATGTTTTTCCTAATGTTCAGTCAAAAATTTTCTATCAAAACATTTTTAGTGGCATGACAATGAAAAATATTTACTCGACTGATTTTTTCAGTCTAAGTAATTAAAGATTAATGATTGCAAAAAAATATGATTAATTAATTATAAGAATTATTCAGTAAATAGACATATTTTGGAACTTTAATGAGCCGCCTCTTTGCTATCTAACTGTACTTTATTTGTTTACGATCTACGTAGTCAGGATGTTTGAAAATTTAACAAATTCAGAAAAAAAATAGATAAGAAATAAATGAATAAAAAAAGGAAATAAAAAATAAATGAAAAAAATTTAAGTGAGTAAAATAATAATTTAATCTTTATAGAATATCAGTAATGATGTATAAAACCTATACAAAAATGTAATTTTACCAATTTTAAAAACTTTTATTCATAATAAAATAGTTAATTACTCTTAAATAATACTTCAAACTAACTATTTATCAATGAATTAAAATTGCTAAAACTATTAACTTCAATTTTGGTTATTACTAAAATGGCAAACTTTTTAAAAATTACACGGAGCTCCGATTTAAAAGAATGAAATTTAAACAGTTAATTTTAATCCGATGGAACTGGTAGTTAGAAATGAGTTAAAATGTAGTCTTTTTAAATGTTTATGCATTTTTTAAATAGCCAAATTCTTAATTTCTTTTCTAATTACACATACTTTTATAGCTTGCATATAATGAATATCCATCCTAAATACTCAAAATACTGTATGTTAATATATTATACAATTTAAAACAATGATCAATATCTAAAAATTAAAACTTTAAAAATAATTTTATTTAAAAAAACATGACTTTTTAAACAAATGATTATTTTTCTCTTAAGAAGAAAAAAATTACGTCACTACCTAAATATGAAATGCAATTTTGAATTATACAAATATTTCTATTTAAGATTTAAATTTTGTTGGAATCTTAAAATCCTTACAAAAGAGATTGAAAATAAACTTATCAAAATGAGGTTTCTTCTCTTTCAATATTTTACTCCATAATTTTTTTACTATAAAATAAATGAGGGTTTCCTTAATTTTAATGTAAAAGAAAATTTATAAAAAGGTAAAGAATTAAGAAGTGCAAAGAAGTAGAAAAATCGTTCTTTCTCGTAAGAAGATTAGTATGAAATTTTTTCTTTCCTTCGTTTTTTATCGCTCAAAACAAACATACTAAGATGAAAAAAAATATGTAACCTTATTTCAAATGAAAGCACAAAGAGTTTGAACAATATTTTTATATCAAATCCTAGTTTTGATTAAAAACTTTTTTCATTGAAATAGAAAAAAGTAATGCATATCTTTTCTTATATAAGTTTCTGTGAAAAAGAGATAGCCGTGTTTATATATTTTTAGAAATACATTTTACATGTTGATTCAAGCAGTAGATTTAATTACATTTACTTCTTCTTTTACGGATTATATTTGGAATCCATTTCAAATAGAGATAGAATCGTGAATACTAGGGATAGAGATTTATTAAAATATTCAGCAAAAATAACACTTCAGTTCGAGTTTTTAATAAGAAAACTTCTTTTGAAAATATGTTCATACAAAGATAAATGAATCAGGAATCTCTTTTTTAATAAAATTTTTTATCAGTAATATTCATGATAATTTTCATATCATTTTGCTGCAATTTGAAATTTAATTAAATCAACGTTTGATTATTTACAATTATGGGGGAGATTTAGATCTACGAAATTATATATATATATATATATAATTTATACNTATATATATATATATATGAAGGGAGGGAGAGTTTCCCTGTATAATGCGTAATTAACAGGTGTCTTAAGTAAAACAAGATAATTCATACTCTATAAAGCTATTATCTCACTGAAAAAAAAACTAATATTTGTAATTTGAAAGGATTTATCTTTCCAAACCACAACATGCTTTTTATAGGATCTCGGTTTTTGAAAGGTAATAAGTTGTTTAAATACTTTTGTTAAAAATATAAATTTAACGTTCTTGTAAATATGTTTCGCACGTATATTGAATATTTTAAAGTTGATTTCGTTTTGATGTATTTTATATTTGTAATTAGGTGGACAAAAGGCATACTTAGTAGTGTCACGTATGCAGTATATTTTGTCTATGAAAAGAACTCCCCTCGCCTCAACATCTAAGGCTATCTGCTGATATGGGAAAAAATAGCGTATTTCAGAGGAGCTTCCTTTCTCGTTTGATTCTTTTTCTCACGCCGACTCTAGCGAAAACTTATCCAGCATCCTTACATGAAATAGGTAAATCTCGTAATGATAGTTCTCGCCATTGCTCCAGACAAATGGCGAGGGGAGTTTGTTCCATAGGCAGACAATGGGAATAACGCGATTTATCAGATTTTCTACGGGAATAATTTATACTGGTTGTAAGGATAAAAAATGAACGCGTCTGATAGCGTCATATATAAAGTAAGTATATAATAAATCTATTAAAATAAATAATATTAATATAAATTTATTTTTACGTCAATTAATATAAATTGAAAATTTATATTAATATAAATTTATTTTTACGTCGTAGTTAAAATATGTGATGTTATAAAATAATTTTAACCCTTTGATCTAGAATTTCTCCTCATTGTGCATAACTGCTTTCTGCTGATAATAATGATAGATAATACAGGATAATTCAGGTGATCCATGTAATCCAGATAATCCATTAGATAATCCAGGTAACTTGATTAACTTTGCTGACCCGTTAAAGTGACGAAAGTTGTTAACTTTTCCCATGACCTAGATAATCTGCAAACTACCTATTAAAACTTCTCTTTACCTTCCATGCACTCATTAATCTGCATATTAGATACCTAGCATTTGTTAATCTGCATATTAGATACCAAGCCTTTGTTAATCTGCACATTACCACTATTCTATCGGCCTTTAAACTGGGTTCGTCAGAATCCTAGGGTTCCTTGGAACTTTGAGAGGGGTTTCGCTAGTAATTTCTATTGGTTTACTAAAAGGGCCAACATTTAAGATTACATTTGTTTATAAGATCGAATTTTTAAAGGAAGTTTACTCGTGAAACGAAATATTTTTAAAAAATAGGAAGAAACCTTTAAATTTATACTTCGGAAGGCATAATAGATCTTAGGCTCATGTCATGTAGTACGTACCGAATGAGATAAGGCAATACTTGGAAAATTGTGCGGCGTAGCAGCATTTGTGAAAAAAAAATTGCTCATAAGAGAAGAACTTATTGTTGCCTCTATTGACAAGTTTTGGCTGTGAAAGAAGGTGAATGCCACAAGAGATAAAACACGTACTTAATGACTGTGTTAATATTATTAATTTTGTCGAAATAAAGCTTTTTAATTTACTAACTATACTAAAATAAGAATGAGAAAGTCTGCTGGCTATCTCATTGAAAAGTAAGTGTAGGCAAGATTTAGATGAACTAAGAATTTTTTTTACCGGAGGTCAATGAATTCAAAATTTGAATGATTCAGTTTAGAGTTTAGAATTAGTTTTTTCCCCGAGGTCAATGAGTTCAAAACTTGAATGATTCAGTTTAGATTCAGAAAGCTGTGAAGCAGATATTTTTTACCTATTTCAATAAGCTTAATACATTGCTCCAAGAAACACATTTTATATCACTGTTTTCAAAGCACAAAGTAAAATTGACGCATTATTTTAAAATTTAAATTTTGGGTAGACTGAAATTTGAAAGATATTATTGAATGCTTTCCTAATTTGCATAATATTTTAGAAGGCAGTAACACTAATCTCAATTTTTAGAAAAATATAAAAATTAGTTTGGCCCAACATTTATCAGATCTGCAAAACTTGACTATTTTCCTGTTCAAATAAAAAAATTATCTTGAATCCGAAATTCTTTTTAGGACTGTGAGACCATCGAACTTCCAATGAAAGAAACAGAACATCAGATTGATGTATCGACGGACACTCAATTGAAACGAGCATTTAATCATGTTGATATTATGCAGTTTTGGAATAAGATAAAAAATGAATCTCCCACCCCTAAAAAATGTGAAACATCTAGTGCTATTTGCGCCAACCTATATATGCGGAAAAACTTTCTCTTCGTATGCAGCAAAAATAAAACAAATTAGCAGATCGGGTACTGCAGATAATATTACACGGAGAAAATTTATTTTTGATTAAATTACGGTACTGTATGGTAATAATATTTCTGGTAAAAAAGAACAGCATAATTCCGGTAATAAAACCAAACTATCGGGTATTTAAACAATTCTACTTGGCATTTCTTTTGTTCATATGATAATGGTTTACCGGAAATTCTGGTTTTCATAATTATAGTTATTATTTCCACAAAAATACAAAACTTAAAAGTAAATTTGATCGCATAAATGGTTTTTATGCCGTCTAAAGTATCATGATGAAATTACCAAATTTTGCGACATCAAATTTGATCATATATTAAAATACTACATTTTATTGTACATTTACCAAAATTATTACAGGCGTTCTTTGGTAAAAATTATCGAGCTGTTTAGTTTTCCCATGAAGACAGAAACAAGGTAAATTTTAACATATTCTGTTTGTTTTGACTATACTTTTTTACTCAGTGTAGGTTGTAAAATTTCAACAGTTATTTCAAATTAAAAACAAATCACAGCCAAGTCATTAAAATATTTTCTTTGTATTAATTTGTTATAATTTTTAACACTGTTGCTTTTTATTATACATAGAATATATGATCCATTAGCTACCTTACCATTCATTAACTGATGTTGTTTCGAAGGACACTTGGGCAAGTCAACATCGCCAGCTGTAAATGAATAACGTCAGGAAGGTGTGTCTTTTGTTTGACAAGAGAGCACCTCAAGGATGAGAGTACGTCTTATTACAGAGCCACACGAATAAATGGCAGCACCCCTCATTTATGATACCACTCCTTCAATTTAGACAGAAATCTGAAATAGAAGGAAGTTTTCGTCAGATCCCTGAAACTGAAAATAAGGATGCAACAATTTTGTACATTTGAGTAAGATATATCTTATTTCTTCTGCTCTGAGATCAAGAAGCTTTTTCAAGTAAATAGTGAGGTCAAAGAGCTCCTCAAAGATTAAAATGTTGAATACTCCTGTAATAGACGAGTGTAAAAATGGAATCAGAATCTTTGCTGGAACGACAGCATCGATTCCATACCTTTAGACTAATATAATATCTCTCATTTATTTTTTCAATATCTAAATAATCAAGCATATATAATCAAGCAATCAACTAACTTGTTCATTCATCACGCAATATAAAGAATCAACGGGTTAAAAGTTAAAATTAAGCAGTTGTTACAATAAGATTTACGTAATATTATTTCTCTTCCGAAATCTAATGAATCAAGTTAATACCATCAAATTAATCAACAAATTATTTTATAAAATCAGAGAAACGGAATTTTAAACTTTAACGATAGAAGACTTTATTAAATACCCATTGCCAAGGTAAAACGTTAAAAACTCTTGATTCTGATCTTTAATGGATCTATTTACCCTACAAAACAATCCCGATCAAACTATTGTCTTTCGGTGGATCATTCGTAAAATCAAATTTACCGAAAAATCCATTTTTATCCTAAAATGTTATACCTTTATTTTCACAGTAATATTTATTTTATTAGAGTGATTCTGTGATTTTACTGTAATTGTTACAGTAATATTTATTTTATTAGCGTTCTGTGATTTTACTGTAATGATTACGATATATCAGATTTTTTGTTCCTTTACATGTTCCGACAAATTTGGTATTTCTGTGAAAAGTACCGGTACCCAGATACTTTTTACCGTAATTTGATCCAGCATTTTTTACAGTGTAGTTAATCTGTACATTGAAGGCTTTTGAGTTTCAGCAGAAGCGTATACAATTTGTCTTAAAATTATCTCTCTAAGTCTGACGCACATTAACGTCTAATTTAAACGGAAGAAAAGCTGCTCTCTCTGTCTTATGGAAAGTTACGTTTTCAGTGACGTAAGAAGTTAAAAAAATGATAATTTTGAGGCACATTGAATTTTGGTTCAGTTAAAAAGCTCAATTTTTATTCTATTTTGTAAAAGTTAGTTTGGTATTTATGGTAATTATGGGTAAACAATGGTATAGGTATTGGTGAAACGGTATAGGTGAAAATGTTTGAAACTTAAATGTGAAAAAATATTCGAAATACCTTTGTAATAAAGTATGACACTCTTTTATGACATTTTTCCGAACAACTTTTATGCCTATGTATCCAGAAACCTTTTATGATCAGTTTTGTATAGAATATGCATCACATGACAGTTCTGTCAATACAATCTTTCCAAAGTGCAATAATGCCGACGTCCCCTAAAGCTCTGAAGCTTATTGTTGGGACTTATCAAGTCTTCGAACGTTTCTTTTTATTAAATGTAATATATATCAGGGTATCAGGGTCATAATAAAGCTCTCAAACACTCTATCTTATCCAATATAAAAAGTATTTTTTATATTCTAAATAGCATTCCGAATTTTCTTTATCAGAAATGTTTTTTTTAATTTTCTTGAGTTTGATTATTTTTATTTATTGGACGAATCCTTTATATAAAATACTTCTTGTTACTATATAAAATGCGATATATGCTAGACACAATATATGAAATATATCTATCTCAGGTTTTCTTCTTATAAAACCATTTCCCATCATGGGTTATAAAAATACATCTTCTTTTCAAATTTGCTGGTATCGACTGTTATGGCTCAATGATACAGTTCATTATTCTTTTTTTTCATAGAATAAATTCAATAAAATAAATTTAAAATTTGTAATTTATGTTCCACTAGATTATTACTTAATTAATTCCAAAATTGAATCAACAAAAATACGTCATTTTTTACCGACTTTGTATGCATATTTGATAGTTTACAAGCTGTTTAGTTGATAAAATGTTTCATTGACAATATTTTGTCTTCCACCTAACCTAAGTTGATTGAAACCATGAGTTCAAATTCTAGTTTTTGCTATGCTGTTTTGATTACCGTAAGTTAACTCTACCGTTTCTTTAAATTACTTTACCATTATTTGCTCTATATGCTCTTATTTTTCAACAATTATTTAATGGTTTTAAACATTATGTAAAAAAAACTACGATTCAGTACTATTGTCAAATTCAAACTCTATATGATAATTATATTTCACTAGATATACATTTTCGATAAGTTAAGATGCCAGATATTTTTATACGGGTAGGTCACTATAGTTTTAAACTTTGTTAGAGTTAAATATTATTTAAGTTATACTTTTAAGAAAAATTCAGCTTAAAACTTTTCTTCACACTGAAACACTAGAGCTGCGGTAGATCGGAAGACGTAGTGCTCGCCTCCCAGTGAGGTGATACCAGGTTCGAATCGCATCGTAGACTGGCCATACAAATGCCGCTCTCAACCCTCATCAATCACAATATTGACATGCTTATTTCAAGGCATTTTTTTGTTAAAATAACAGAGTTTGTTTGTTAGAAGACAGGAGTTTACTTATATGCTTGAAAAACACATGTTTATAAATAACTTTATTTTCTGTAAAATAAACGGATTTATACTGGCACAGATTTTTTCCCGTAAATTTAACATATATTTTTTAGAATAGGTATTGGATCAATTTGTCAATTAATTATTTTGAGAAACCTAAAAAATTCTTGATTTTTGGTTGAAAAAACTTAGAAGCGATCCAAGGTCTCCAATACGAACGATGCCATTGCTGTTGAAAAAAATATTCACTAAGTAACGAAATATTTAATACGTTTAACAGATCATTAAAAGATTTAATAACTTTAACAATTGCCGACACCTCCTTTAAAGTCATAATTTTTTTCTTCTATTATGCACTATCAATAACAAACACGAACTTATCAAAATAATTCACTTAAGCAGTTAAAACTCTTATTGGGCGACGGATTGTGGTTCATATTGTTGCTTTTTTTTACTTCCACCAGAAAATTTCTTACGAATGCAAAGACAAAAACTTTTGGTAGGTTACTTTATCAAGTATTGATCTCATAATCTTCATATTTTTGAATCATCCACCCTTACCTTTGTTAAAATTTGATGCTTTTTCTGTTTGCTTTGTGAGAGATTGAAACTTTCACGCATAATACGTGTCCCGATCTTCACAAATGAAATGAAGCATTTACTTTTCTTTTTTATGGTGTCTCATGTATTTTTCAATTGAAAGTCTAGTGGTCATTATCCCCACATATTTCTAATTGCTCAGACCATTTTAAACGTAACTTTTTCTTTTTCTCGTTTCATTTTCAATTCGTTATGACTAAAAATGTATTTCATGTTGCATATTTAGTGCATTAAGCTTTTTGAATTCACTCTTTTTGATGAACGGTGGCCTGTATGACATTATATTATCATAGAAATTTAATATCGATAACAATAAAATTAAGTCATATTCCTATACTGTAATTGTATTTGTTTCAAATGCTTTAAAAATAGAGCTACTCAACATAAAATTATCTATTACCCAAGTTAAGTATCAAAAACATAAAACAGAAGATTATTGAAAATAAACGTAGTTGGCATCTGTTGAATAGTTAAAAATGAGTTAACGAATAAAAATATGGTTTATATTGGGGAAATATGGAAACACATAAAATAAAATAAGGGAAAAATCATACAATGTGCTTCGAAAATCCTTTCAAAGAATTTTTGCTATCAACAAATGGTAAGAAAAAAATACCCAATAGCAATAAATCTTCTGATTTATGTATTTTACTTGAGAGAATTCTTTCTTATCTCATAAGAGTGGCTCAATGTATTTGGATGAAAGGAATATAGAGAAATGTTTCCACATGTTATTACCTTCATTGATATATCAGAACAAGTAATATGTGGTACATAAAGAAGAGATATCAAAAAATAAAAACTTATTGGAGTAAAAGGAAGACGTTTTTCTGATATCAAATGTTTATGTAACTTACAATTTTTTGTAGATTTGGATATATAAATATACATGATTGTTCTAAACACATAAAATGAAATACATTCGGGTAGTAAAATTTTTTTATACTTCTTTTAATACATTGAGAACTTTTGCTAAAAAAATGCATAGAAAATAATACTTATTGTTATTATGCGATTAAAATCAGTGCAGTCTATTTATTTCAATTAATAATCAGTTTGAAAGTATTTTATGGTAAATTTATGGGAAAAAATATCATTTTTCAGATTGCGCAGTATTTGAAATTAATTTTATTGTTTCAGAAATGAATGTTAAACTTCGAAGTAGAGAAATAAAGAAAAAGTATTGGTACATAAAAAATATTGCTCAAGTTATAATTACATTCAAATAATATAGCTTAGTTATAAAATATAGATGCATTTCATTGACAAATCACAGTTTAAAGTTTTTAAGCCAAGTAGTTTTTAGTTTTCACAGATTTCTTTTTATCGATATTATTATTTCCTTTTATTTAATTTAAAAAATAAAATTACCGATATTGATTAAAATTGATTTAGATAGACTTGCGAGAAAAAATAATAATTAATTATTGAATGCAGGTAAGTTAATTGATAATGTTGACTATGTTTCAAATTATGGGAATTATTATATTTCACATTTATTCCTTTCTTTTAAAATATATATGTATAAAAAATAAAACAAGAGAAAGGTCTATACTAACTTTAAAATAAACGTTAGGAATATCTGGTTTCATAGAAAGCGAGGTGATTGATAAAAAATTGATTTTGCGAAGAAAATGAATTGCCAAGAGCATGAGTTGGCTTAAATATATTCTTTAAACCTAAACCATTTACCTGACAATGTTCCAGTGATGGTGCATGTAATTTGAGTTTGATTTTAACACGCAATTAAAGTCCGAATAATAGATTTGCACAGATTTAAAATTTACTGTACAAAGTATTTTTCATTTTATTTTGATGAAGGTTTCATAATTATTTTTTTTTTAATGAATTTTTGAAAATTTGATATAATTTGTAAATTTTATCTCCCGTTTGTAAAAATCGTTTAAAATTTTTTTTTTATAAAGTGCTTAATATTTACGAAGTTGTAAAAGGATAATATTGCTCTGTATAAGGCATACAATTCAAAATTTACTTTAAAATTTTAAATTTGAAATATTAGCTTAAAACTAATTGTTTCCAGTTTTGAAACATTGGCGTTTTAAAATTTCTATTTTTAGATTTCGCGTGACTCATTGAGTTCTGCTGTGGGCATTTAATTCAATTGACACTTATTCAAGAAAAATAATGATGCTGTAATAGAAAACATGGATTAATGCGTCTCGGTTAAGCTTCTTTTCGATTTTCCGTTGGCCATTAACAAAGTTATAGCTGTAGAGGTTATCACAATACTTAAAAAGGGATGTCAAGAATGCATTCAGAATTAGTATTTTTCTTTTTTGTTGAAATTCTAGCGATTGAGAAGAAGTTCTTTCTGATAAAATGACGACTTTCAGGGGTGATATAGTTTTTCTTGTGTTACTTTATAATGATTAAATTATTAATTAGAACAACAACCTGTCTTGAACTGGAAATTATTGCAATCACCAAATATTTTTATACGGATAAAATATGATAAAATCTTTGTATACAAATATTTACGTTTGCTTACGTTATAATGAAAAAAAGAGGAAAATTAATAAAGGATTTGAATTTTGATTGAAGACTGAGGCTTTATTTGAAAACAAAGAGCAAATTACATGCATTTAATAGTATATATCTTACCATAAGCAGAAATTCTATGGAATGCATTCTATTGAATAGGCAGGCATTCTATGGTTGGCATTCTATGAATAAGCCGGCATTCCATTCCGGCATTCTATGGATGACTTAACCATAGTGTTGAATGCCAGACGATTTCAGACAGGATCAGAAGTATGAGATTTATTATGTACTTTGAAAAGTCCTTATTTAGATTGCACATAAGTTTTTATTTAGCCAATCTATAGAATGCTTGGGTAATGTGAGAAATATTAATCATTTCACGCTTTTTTTGTTCCTAGTTAGTCAATCTATTGAATGACTATAGAAGGAATGAGACATTCTATAGAAGGAATCACTCTTGATACTGTCCATTGATTGTACATTTTGAAATTACACATTTTGATATCCTTTCTTTAATTAAAAAAAAATAAATAAATAACTACACATTTTTCACTCGCGTCAATTAAAAAAGAAATTTCATTCTGGAGCTTGAAGGAAGAAACGAATGATGCATTATCTTTTTTTCTATAATTTCCATAGAAATCAATTAATGCAATATTTCGGAGATTGGCATGATCTCAAATTCTTAATTTACTCTAATTATGTGAATTTTATGCATTTAAATTAGTGCTTTAGCATTACCCAAATATTAATTCGTATATGTGATGCAGTTTTCTCGTTCGAAGCAGTTGTCTGTGCCTTTTTTAAATAAATATATACATTAATGAATCACGATCTTAATTCTCTAAAATAAATGTCGTGATATGTGGGACGATTTATTATTTGCATATAACGAAACATTGATTTCCTTAAGGAAATTAAGCTTGAATTTAAGCCGATTCCTTTGAGAAATAAAATGTCTAATATTTCAATATTTTTAATTCGGGTTAGCAAAACGAACTCTCTAAATAAAACGCATTTAAGTGATCTGAGGCTAATTGAATTTTCATTTTAATACTAAATATTTTAAGCTGTTTTATAAAACTTTCCATAAACTATTGGAATGAAAAATTCTATGCGGAATTAAATGTAATTTTGGATAAACAAATAAACTACAAAAATATGCATTTCTCAAAACTTTAGAAAGAAAACAATTCTCATAGAAGTTACCTTCCTACTGACAAACATTCCGCTATATTACTTTTCAGATTAGTTTTGAGGGCAGTAAATAAAATATGTAAAAATACACTAATTTAATTGAACATAAAAGCTTATCTCCTAAATATGAAATTTTATTTGATCGATTTTATATTCAGCCTTTCATCTCTTCAGCAGGTCGTTAAAATGAGTACAAGGCATGCTCGTGAACTAAACACTGGGGGTTCTGCGCTCGGTTGACCACCCAACCGAAACATCTGCGTCTGTAAATCAGAGCTCAAGGTCAAGAAAACTGGGATGGACACAGTAGGCCTTGGCCCTCCATGGGTTGTCACGCAACCTAATTTGGTTTATTTTATATTAATACTGTTTTATGAATTATACACTGTAAAAAATGAATACTTAACTATCACTAAATTTGCTTCGTTTTTGACAAAAGCGCTTCCTGGTATATGCTCCGAGCAAATATTTCGTCAAATAAATGTTAAACATAATTTCGGAGCTTTAAATAGGTTATTCCGTATTTGATGCAACGATACAACACCAAAAAATGGTACAAAAGTGATACTACGATAAAGTACAAAAATGTTTTAAAGAAATTTTTTTTAAATGAAATGAAGATGATGTAACTTAGAGGAGTCACAAAAGCGCATGAGAGCAACAAGAATAATTCATTAGGAAATGAATATTTTTTTAAAAAAAGACGTAATTATCACGAAACATAACAACAAAATATATTGATATGGAAAATTATTCAACTAAATTAGAAATAATACAGAATTAAATATTTATTGTATGTGCAAATATTAATAAAAAGGAACAAATATTTCTTAAGAGCAAGCCACAAATCTGCTGAAAAATGAAAATAAAATTAAAATGGAATAAAAATGAGGAGAAAAGAAAACAAATAGAAAGTTCATAAACACATTGTTTTATACCAAGCGTTAAATAATTATTTTTTAATTCAAGAGATGCAAAAAGAGTAAAAAAATAATTCACGTTGACATGCACTAAACTAAATAAATGAATAAATCTGCGGAGAAAAAAATTGCTTTGTAATATGCACGCAACTTAGCAACACGTTTTTTAACATTAAAAAAAATCTTCCCTCATTTTTTCTGATAAATATAAAAATTGACGAATCACTGTAAAAAATTCCAGATCAAATTGCGATAATAAGCATCACTTTTTACGCAAAATCAATTTTCTCCGGAATTTGTTACAAAATGAAAAATCTGAAGTTGAGTAATTTTTACAGTAATAACAACAATAAAATCATTCTAATTAAGTAAATATTAGTGTAAAAAATGCTGTCTAATATATTATGGTAAAAGGAATTTTACGGTAAAATGGATTTCATGGATGATGCAGTCAATGTGTTGGTACTTTATACCGTAATTGTATCCAAAATTTCTTACAGTGTTGTTTACTTTACAAGCAGCAGCTTCTCTGCATACAATAGTGGGTACTGGAAGTTTCTAGATTATGACTTGGTAGCGCAGATAATCCTTTACGATGGTCAGCAGTTGGCCAGGTTATGTTATGTCTTAATATTATTAATTACTGTGACCTTAAATCATTCAGGTGGTAGGGGTATTAAATATTAATTATATTGCTTGAACACAAGTGCACACCAATGTACCAATTACCTTAAAATAGCAATGATTGATATTACAATTCATAGTATATACTGAAATAGTAAGTTATACTATTTTTAAAACAAAACTAGTACTTTTTCTCATCTCATGCTGTTAATTGAGAAAACAAATTGACTAATCAAGTGATTTTATCAAATAAGGTTTAGAAAATGGAGGATTAGTATGTGAATTGAATAGTTGTTTATCCATTTCCTTTGCAAATTTGTCTATTTTATTTCCTTTGATATCAATGTGTGCTTTGATGCATGAGAGGTGATAATAATGTTTGCGCTCATTATACTCGTATGTTGGATTCATTTAATGAGGGACTAAGTATTATTGGAATTGGGCGATTGATGAAAGGACAGATTTGATATCTGACCGTATGTGTGTTGTTTGACCATATGTGTGTTTTGTTTTGTTATCTATCACAGTTTTCATAGCGTTCAAAATAGTTCTTCTTCCGCCCAAATAACCTAGTTGTTTGAATTCAGTTAAGTTTGCCAATTAAGAGTTAATGTGTTTTGCCAGTATATCGCTAAGTTATACGTTTCATTATTAATTTCTGATTATACATATAATTGTTTTTGTATAAATGTATTGGGTGAAATTAATGTTTGTTACGTAATGTTTTGTCCGATGGATCGGTTAGATAGGAATTTGCTGAGCATCTTAACGTTATAACGTTTCTCATTTGTCATTCAAATGGTGATTTCAGAAACATATGTCAATTAATTTTAAAGCTATTGTTAAAAAAACAGCTTTATCTATAAGAAGTTTCGTTAACGATTATATATTTGAAATAAAATAAAATGATAACTTCTTTTTCAATGTGGTAAAGATAGACAAAACTTATTCAATTGATTGAAAATAAATTTTGAACGAAATATTGGCGAGAAAAAATTGAGTGAGTTACCAAAAATGATTCTTAGCTTCCAATAGAACTCCAAGGTCGATTTTATTATCTTTTTCATTCACTAAAAATGTAATTTAATCTAAAGAAGATTATTAAAATAATTTGTGAAAACTTATGGCCTCTAACGCCTGTTTGAGTTTTAAAAATTCCAGATGCCTCTAAATTGTTTAAACTTTGAGACATATAACCACAAACATTAAATCAAGCATAGTAAAATTTCATCTTCTGATAACCAACAATGTAATAGTTTTAAATCGGTTTCGCAAAAATAGTGCCAGGTTTAATGGTATGTAAATAATAAGAGGCTTCGTTACTTATAGATATTTAAATATTTTAATAAAAAAGTAAAGCGATTTCTATAGTTTTCTTCTAAGTACTTTTCTACCTTGACATTTTTGTTATAAAATGAAAAGAGAAACAATAATTTTCAGCACAAATACAAATGAATTGTTAAAAAAACTCCATCACTACGCTTCGTATTTGTAAAATTGTTGTCTTAATTGCTATTTATTATAATTGTATTCTATTTAATAATCATAACTATTGCTTTCCTATAAAGGCAGCATTTTTATTTAAAAGTAAGTAGGAACTTTACTTTTCAATTAAGATTATATTGCAGAATAGAGTCCTTTTTATTTGAAAAAAAAACGTAGAAAAGTACTTGAAACAACTTTTTGGAGGAAGTATTTTTTTTAGTAAGTAAGGGGTCATCAAACTCCAACGAAACGTGATAACAGTTATGAAAATCCAATTACGTGTGATTTCTTCAAGTTATTGAAATATAAAAAAAAATAATAATAAAAAATATTACTGAGGAAACAGTTATGTGTGCTTCTGATTTTAGTGCTTAACTTCCAAAAACAATTCTTAATTACAAAACGAAATAGATAATATTTTATGTTAGGTAATGGTATCTAATTATTAATTTCAGAAACCTTAGAGCTGAGTAATACATTGATGTATCGAGCATTATAGATATTATTCATACATCGCATTCTTACAGTATTTAAACTTTAACTTAAACTTCATCGTAAATGCGTTTACTTAAGAGAAATAATTAATGTCTGATAATCATCTATGATAATATCGTGATCAGTTTCGACAGCGATGAATATCGAGCTCTCATTTTTTTCTAAAACCTAAACTCAGTGGCGCGACAGCTCTTCGAGGGCCAAGGCCTACTGTGCCCATCTCAGTTTTCTTGACCTTGGGCTCTGGGATGCAGGAGCAGATGTTCCGGTCAGGAGGTCAGCCGAACGTGGAACCCCCAGTGTTTAGCTCCCAAGCATGCTTGGGAGCTAAACACTCATTTATCGACCCACTGCACTCATTTATCGACCCACTCACACCCGGAGCACTCATTTATCGACCCACTGAAGGGATGAAAGGCTGAGTCAACCTTGCTCGGCCCGAGGATCGAACCTGGAACCTGTGGTACGACAGCGCGAAGCTCTACCGCTCAGTCACCAGGCGTCCTCACTTTTTTCTAATTCTCCCTTATTCCTACGCAGTTAGAAAGCTAAAATTTGTAATACGTTTTCTTTATGCCGTAAATATAAAAACTAAAGTTTCATTTTGATATTTTATGATTATCGTGATAATTAGAGGTAATTAATCTAATTGACAGTAGTGCTAAATAACAAATTTTTTTCAGGGTAGAAGTCTCAACTTTGGGCTATGTGTTTCATATAAGATATAAGTAAAAACTAAAGAGGTTAAAATTCAAAATTTTTCAGTTATCGGGGTAATTTGGGGTAATTATCCCCATTGAAAGTTAGGTTAAATAATAGCTAGTCGCAAAGATTTGACTACATATTCTGTATCAGATAGAGGGACAAACTAAAAAAAATCAGTTTGAAATTTTGTAATTGTTGCGTAATTAGACTAATTGACAGTAATGCTAAATAGCAATTTACCAAGTCACAAATTTGGACCATGTGTTCTTTAAGTAAAAGAAAAACTAATTTATTTGATTTCAAAATTTTATAATTAATGGGGTAACTAGGGGTAAATATCCCGATTGAAAGTATAACTACTAAGTATTCTACTAAGATAGAAACCTCTAATTTCGACAACATGTTCCTTATCAAATAATAATAAGAAAAATTTAATTTTGATATTTTGTGAAATAATGAGGTAATTAGAATTATTGCCAGTAAAGATAAATAACACTTTTTTACCAAGCTATGCATAATATTTAGATAATGTTTTCTTAATAAAATAAATCGAAAAGCAAAAATGTTTATTTTCGATATTTTGTAATTATCGGGGTAATTAGGGTGTTATTACTCCAATTACAAAATAATTGATTGTCACGAAGTATTAAAGATAGATGTCTCAAATTTCAATATTGTGTTCCATATTAAATAAATGGAAAAACTGAGAAAAGATCCTTAAATAGAGTGTAATTAGCCTAATTGATTAGTTATCGGGGTAATTAGGGTGTCATTACCCCATATGCAAAATAATAGTGAGTCGCAAACAGTTTAAGAAGCGGTATACGGAAATGATTTAAAATGAACTCCAGATGTCTCAAAATTCAACCACGTGTTTTTGTTTTAACAAATAAAGTTAAAAACCAAAAAAAAAATTATTTCAGATACTTTGCCATTATCGGGATCAATAGCAAGTAATTAGCCTAATTGGCAGTAATGCTAAGTAATGCATTTTTAGCTAGATAGATGCCCCAAATTCGGACCATTTTGGGTTCTTTGTAAGATAAATAGAAAAACAAAAATTCGGTATTTTGTAATTATCGGGGAGATTACCTCAATTGAAAGTCATGCTGAATAAAATTTTGTCATCAAGTTAGAAGTCTCAAATTTTGAAAGTTTTTTTTTTATCAGAAAGAGAGATTTACTAAAAATGTTCATGGTATTTTGCAATAATTGTAGAAATTAGGGGTAATAACGCGAATCGACAGTGATGTGAAGTAACTCTTTACATCCAAAATAATAAATTTGAGTCTGAAAAATGAATCATATGCTTTTTATCAAATTACAAGGATAAATTTTTTTAAGAAAAGGAAGTTTTATTCCAGCATTTGGTAATTATCGCTGTAATTAGCACAATTGACACTAATGCTAAATATCCCGTTCCCTCCAATTACTACCAAATTTTTCTTGGTGAACCAGCTGGTCACAGCTGGTGGTCAGTAATTTGTAAAAACTTTCTTATTGAAGAAAAGTAAAAAACCTTTTTACTGAAAAAAAGTAAAAAAAAAATATGAGTATGTCCAGCTGAATAACTTTCATATAACTCCAGAATTGTTATGTGCCAGGTCATGAAGTTTGAAAACTGGATACAAAGGCTACTTTAAGGGCCAAACCCTAAAAGCCACTTAAAAATTTCAATTTGTTCTTTCTGCAGAAGAATTTTTCCTTAACATTTAACAGCATGCATTGTTATAAATTAAACTGCAGATGATTCTGTTTTCTATAAATTTTTACTAGTTCTTTAATAGTAATTTATATTTGATATATTATATCAGATAAATATTGTCAAAATCAACTTATGAAGATGTCAACGATTTAGCAGTT
This sequence comes from Parasteatoda tepidariorum, assembly GCF_043381705.1. Taxonomy (NCBI): domain Eukaryota; kingdom Metazoa; phylum Arthropoda; class Arachnida; order Araneae; family Theridiidae; genus Parasteatoda; species Parasteatoda tepidariorum. The sequence continues at coordinate 47,306,666 of NC_092204.1, read as the reverse complement.
GGAGGAATAACTATATCAAACCACATGTTAGACGTGGGCCTTTACCAATTGTATTATTTTCGGTACCTATTGATACTGATACTCTTAATGAGTTAATCTTCTTTTCTATAACCCTCTAAGAATTGAGCCCCTGGGTAAAATTGTACTGAAATTTTCCTGCTACGCGCTGTTTTCCGCATTCAATAATATGGAGAAACCAGGGTTTCTGATGCAGAAACGACTGCATCTGAGAGTTCGGAAAAAGCCGGGACTAGTGCTCAGAGGGTTAATCTAAAAATGTAAAATTACCCTAAAAGTCAATAAATAATAATAAAAATATAAATTTATTTTAAATTTTTTTCGATATATACTGCCTTTCAGTTTCGTGCACGATTGCGCAGCGTTAATTAATACAGATTTAAGTATTATTTATAACTTTTCAACCTCAACAAAGAATGGTTATTCAACTAGTTTTATGTAACAATAAACACTATATTTGTTTAAATCTTTCTGGCGTTTTCCATAAATTTATAGTAAAATGTTTCGATTGATTGTTGCATCCACATTTTCATTATTTGCAGTTTCTCTAGTTATTATTTCCTTAATCCAAAGTTACCCGCAATAATGGACTCCTTGAATACTGGAATAAATCAGTTTATTTTCCTCATTAAAATGCTACATTCGGATTTATTTATAAATCACGCTCATGCTGAAGTCTTAACAATTCATTTAATTTTAGATATATGTTAATACAGGGAAACTGACAGCCATTGTTATCTTTTGATGAGTTATTGCCATTATTCTACAAGAATAAATATATTCAGCTGGATTATATGCTACATATCTGAGAAATGCAATTTTCAATGCACACACAATTGAAATTATCTGGAAAGATTGAATCTGCGTAATTTAGTATTCATTAATGGAATGGAATGTTTGAAATAATTAAAATTATTTTATCACGTTTGTGATTAAATATGCTTAGTTAAATTTATGTTCCAACCATCATTTAAGACTATAAAAGTCATACACCTAATCAGTTAAAGAATGGAAATTAAAAGCAGTATTATGCATAATAATTCCTTTATATCTTTTCTAATACAGTAAAAGGTCATTAATAGTAAGCGTCTTCACCTCTGAGTTAAGTGTTGTGCTTAACGTTACATTTTGTTTAGCTACGCAAGAACTATAAGGCTTGAGAACATGAAATTAGAATGCGCGTAAAAATGTAGGAAAAGCACGGTGGAATAAAAAATTAACATTTTAGATTTATAAAATTTTAAAAGTGTTGTAAAAATTACCAAGTGCTCTGCAGCTCACAGAAGTGAAATTACGGAGTTATAATATGACGTACTGAAAAAACTTTTATTTATTAGCTCGAATTGTTTTCAGAATTCAAATTTGTTTGTTAGTTATTGCGATTATAAAAGATATTTTTTTGCATTTTTTAAAATTTTTTTAATTTTGAATAATGATTATTTATCCATTCATTTCAAAAAAATGTCTTTTTTTCGAGTTTATGCTTGACTTGATGTCAAAAGAAGCAAAAAAGTAATACATAAAGCTAAAAAAATAACAGAGGGGTAGATTATATAATGCCAGATTTCAATTTTCAACATTCAACAAATTTTAACATTTAATCAAAATTTTGAAAGATATGAAAGATTCAAGAGAGACATTTCTTTTCTTCCAATTTAAACTATAACAATGATGAAGTCTTATCAACGAAAATATGACAAGGAATGAAACAAAAATATATAGCAATTACTTTAAGACAACTAATTGAGTTTGTTATTTCTGGTTCAGATGCACAATCTGTATTCCGTAGGTTTATTTTTTTTTCAAATACAGTTGATTATTTTTTCAAAATCAGGTAACTGTTTAATACGTAACGATTCTAGTATTAAAAAATGTTCTAACAAAAAATTACAATAATTATATATTTTATTAAAAAATTCTTTGAATTTCGTGGAAAATATAAACTTCTGAGAAAATGAGCAACTCTAAGGAGAATTTACGAGGAATGTCGAACGAAGCTAATCCTTTTTGGAAATGAAGGCAGTAAAATGCGGAAAATTAGGGAAAATTAATATTAATAAGCAATAAAAAAGGAAAAGGTGTAGTTGAATTTTTAAATTCTGTGTAGTTTAGTGACGAAAAAAAAACCCATTTGATTGGTTGAGGAAACTAGAAAAGGTGAGAAGCGAATATTTGAAACAACTTCACACATACCCTTAACCCACCTCCTATGCCCTACAGTGAGCATTTATCGGTTAATGATTAAGGTTGGAACACATATATATATATATATACATATATATATACATATATATACATATATATANATATATATATATATGCAATGCAATATATATGCAATATATATATATATATATGCAATGCAATATATATGCAATATATATATATATATATGCAATGCAATATATATGCAATATATATATGGCCTGCAATTTTTTATTTTATGGCTTGAGTGATGGTTTCCTTTAACGCCATTGCATCCGCCAGGGATAATTTGTTATAGACGGTAAGTTTCAATTGTGTGATCGATGACATCTTTATACTGTATTATTGCAGCTGCTATTCTATCATCTTCCTTGGATCTATGTGTAAGTATATTTATTTTTCATGTTTGGTAGACTTTTGTTTAATTGATATAAGTTTAATTGTCTTCAGGTTAGAATTAGCAAGGTGGTTATCATTTAAATTAATTTTTTGTCAATTAGTGTGGAGTGCCAAGGTGGATATCATTTACATTAATTTTTTGTCAATTAGTGTGGAGTGCAAGTAGATTTAGTTGTAGAGAAATTGGTATTTCTGATGCGAATAATTCTAGTTGCTTTCTAATGAAGGTGTTGAATGTTTTGAAAAAAATTCCTTTGTATAGTTTAATTGTAATGCTTTTTTTGATTTTTAATCTCATTTTCTTCAATAATAATTTCACAAAATTTATGAACATGTTTTTTTCTCTTCCATAAATATTAGTTTGTGACCATTTACATTCAGATGTCTATGAATGCATTTTTTTCATGCATTCTAAAATTATAAGTTAAGACTGTTAATTGCATTATTCGCTGTTCAGTTGAAGAGAAGAACAATATATTTAAACAGCTTTGGCAGACTTTACAATCCTGAATTTCAATACAAACTATAACTTTAACAGTTTCTTTCAAGTTTCTTGAGAACATGTTAAGGAGAAACTAAATATTTTTAAAAAAATTGTGTTACGGTTTTCTTAACTGTATATTTGTTGAAACAGTTCAAGGCGTACGTGACATGCAAGAAAACTGCGTATTTTTCTCCCGTTTGTCATTTTATAACTTTATCATTATGTGTGAATGTTTTACTGAAATGAAAACAAGAAGTAAAACTTTTCCTTTCGGCAATAAGCTACATCATTCTCTCAATGTCCTTTTTCTTCAGTAGTTCAGATGTAACTTTAAAAACTTGGGTCCAATTTTATCGGATTGCACAGTTTTTAATGTTAAAAACGTGACGAAAGTTCAAACTTTTTTTCAACTATCTTTTGAAGTTCCAAAAGAATCGTAATTTAAATTTGTGGTTGTTAATTTTTTAAATGCACTATTTTCAAATGTAGCGCATGTTAAAGGGAAAAAGCATTTTGATGCACGTAATATAACAAAGTTGAATTATTTTGCGAGAATTAAATTTTTAAAGAATTTTTCCTACCAGATGTTACAGTTAGTAATTTCTATAGATATAAAAATATTTCGAAATATATAATAATCTACCTTTAAATTTTCTCTTGATTGTTTAAAAATTTAACAGTCTTGAAAGATAAAAAAAATAGAATTACAACAGATTTTAAAAATAGAAAAAAAAATAAAACCATTTCAATTCTTGAGAAAGGATAAGCATTTTAAGATATGATAATAATAATTTTTTAAATACATAATTATTTCCCTAAGTTATATAGTAGTAAATACAAAATTATTTCCCTAATCGATAGAAATTTATTTTTAATCACGAGCTCTAAGAATGTAATACATGTAGGAATTAAGAATTATCAGTTTTCTTAAATAAGAAAATAATAAATTAAAATAAATTTTGCGATAATTTAATTTTTAGCTTAAAATAGCTTAGTTCACATAGAGCGTAATTTATATTATTACTAAAAATTCTTAATTAAATTACGTTAAAAAAAGTATCAATGTAGAATATGAATATGTGAATAATTATTAGTTTTGTCTTAAAGGAATTATTAATTAAAATAAATTAAAATTGATTTTGTGATAATTTTGTTTAATTTAGTCGATATAGAGCTTATTTTATATTTTTACTAAAAACAAAATTAAGATGTAAGCCGTTATATTTAAGTATAAATCCTTAATTCTATTACGATGAAAACACAAATATTGTAAGCAAATGTGCGTTGACATAGAGGTTGAAATTCATGCTTTTGAATGCTGCTGTATTTTTGATATACAGTGTGTGTTCAGCAAAAATAAAGCAACTTTGATTTTGTGGCATAAATATACATAAAGTGTATTAATGAGAAATAAATGTGTTTTTATAAGAAATTGTATATTTTATGGTCAATGCTATTAACCGGTTATTATTAATCATCACCGATGATTATTAATAATAACCGAGTAAGTTGGTTAACGCTGGTTAATCTTTTAGAATTTATCACATTTACCAGTTATTAGTAATGATTACCAATGAAGGTGGGCAAAAGTAATAACTTTTAACACATTTGGTTAGAGTTTCGTATCGCGAACAGCTATAAAATGTCAGCTGCTTGTTTACGGTGGAATGCAGTTGCCCTCTCTTTGCATGTTTGTATGCGTTGTTCACTTGTTGTACAAGTACTTTCTGCTAGACGGTATTGATACTTTTGACGTTTTTTCAAGGCACTTAATCGTAGAAAAACACATCAAAGTAAGATATATCTAAAAAATGTATACCAGGAATGGGCACTTAACTGTAAAAACATCAGTGTCGGGAGAACAAATGATGATATAATTATTGATAATACAATTATACGATATAATTATATGATATTAGGTGATATAATTAAATATTTATAAGTATTATTTCAAATTAAAGTAAAATAAAAGTTCGTATTAATAAGGTATCCCTAAGTCAAAATCCAAATTTCACATAGTCTGAATTTTTTAAACTTTTCTAATCTTTACAACAGCAGATTTATTACCATAGCACATAGGCATATAAAAATTGCGTTAAAGTTGAAGTTTTTATAAATTAAACCTAATAATCACATTGATCGAACTTAACTGGCAATTATTAAGAATAACTAGTTAATGTGTATAATTTATCATATTTACCAATAAAAAGGGTAACTATTTATAATCCCCAGTTATTATTAACAATAAACAGGTTTATTACTTTAACCATAACATATATACAAATATATATTCATATGCAGTAACAAGCTATTCATGATATGGATCTTATCAATGATGATATCCATGATATGGGTATTTTCTTTTGTAACATGAAGGATGCATTATTTTGCTGAAAAATTCAACTAGGGTCTCTAGTTATCTCTTAAATTCCAATAAATGGGTATCTTGTAATTTTCGGTGTTTAGTAACTTTCATGTGGGACGGAGAAAAACGTTAATTTTATCAAGAAAGTCAGTTTTTAGACACCATTAAAGCCTTTACCCTTTTCCATAAAAATCTTATTCTTTTCTTATACCATGTCAATCGAAAGTTTTCAAATTGCTTGCTCAAGTTAAAACATGAAGCAGTAGATGGAGAAAACTGGGAATTTTTACCTGATGAGAGAAAAATGAAGGCTCATGGTGTGGGAAGTCTATAGAGGTAAACTTAATTTGACTTTATTACAGGAGGCATAGAGAAACAACTAATGACCTGAATTAGAGTTTTCAGCGAAACAATGTCTTAATTCACATTGACAAATTTACACAGTATATAGTTAACTCTTAAATCCAAAAAATAGTTTTTTTTTGTCGCATTATTCGGTGTTCAGTAGCCTTTAGATGACCTGGGGGAAAAGTTAAATTTACCATCAAGGCCAATTTCTTTCGACACCATAAAATACCTCGATCTTTATCTAAAACTCATCTTCTGTTCCCGTACCATACCAATCGAACGCTTGTCAATTGCCTGCACAAGATAAATGACGGAAAACAAAAACAGGAAATCTTCGCCAATAAACAGAAAAGTGGAGGCTCATGAATAGTGTGGGAAGGCTTTGGGGGTAAACTTAATCTGGATTTTCCTTTTGGCAACATGGAGGCATTGAGACGTAACTGATGACTCAAATTAGATTTTTCAGAACCCTAAATTCACGTCGAAATATATACTCAGTACATTAGTAATGCAGAGTTTTCTATAGTAATTTGGTTGTATTGTGTGGGGAGCATGAGATGGAATGACTGATCCCTTTTCCTGTTGTCAATCTATAAAAAAATGTTAGAAGGCAGTGTACGCTTAAGACATACGATTTAAGTCTGTGGCCGATGGAAAGCTGCAATTAATGAAACCAAATTAGATTTTTCAGAACTCTAAATTCACGTCGAAATATATACTCAGTACAGCAGTAATACGGATTTTTCTATAGTTGTTGTATTGTGTGGGGAGCATGCCATGGAATGGCTGATCATTTTTTCTGTTGTCAATAAATAAAAAAATGTTAGAAGGCTGTATACGCTTAAGACGTACGATTTAAGTCTGTGGCTGATAAAAAGCTGCAATTAATGAAACCTAAGATAATATTTGTGCTTTTACCCTCAAGGGTTTAGTAAATGCTATACAACATCGTATATTTCAATCCAGAGAAGAATATGGTGGGTTTGTTGGCTAGTTATCACTAGTAACTTTACTTAAAGACAAAATTTTTAAAATACCATATATTCATATTTTTTCTTGTCTATGTGAAGCAAGGAGTGAGTAACTGCTTGGAAATCAGCATATTTATATAAAATCCAAGAAGCAAGTTTCATTCACATTGATTCTTTTTGTTCGAATCCAGATATGATAAAAAATCCAGATAGCTTTATTTCAAAGACGAACTTTATTTAAAGTATTTCCCAAGAAGAAAAATTCATATCTGCATACATTCATTAGTTCTTAAGCTTTAGATACCTTTATATTTTTCCAAATTAATTGGAATTGCATAAAATCTAGAGAGATTGTCCATATAAAATGTAACTTCTATTTATCCGTTAAGTTAAGCAATGAATGATAAATATTTTACTTTCATAACTCAAGGAAGCTTTCCTGAATGCAGAAAATTAGATTTTAAACTCGTTAAGAGCTTAAAAGTAGACCATATCATTTAAAGAGTTTTATAAATACATTATATTCATAATTTTAAAAAAAAATGTGTGATACATTAAAAAAAGTATTAATATGGGGAAATAAAAAATAAACAATAATGTAGTTTTTACACAAATTATTTTTCAATTTTTTCCTAAATATATTAAGAATTTTTTGCTTCTAAGCATCACAGTATATGCGGGTAAATATTTCTTTCAAGAAATAGTTAATTCTGCTTAAATGTGCTTACAAAAAGTGTATATTTCTCCCAAAAGGTAAAATATATTATTGTATTTTTATGTTTCAAATGGAAAATAAACAAAATCAACAATTCAAATGTTATGTATTATTTTGTATAAATAACACGAAACAACGTTTTACGAACAATATAGTTTTATCCTCAAGTGATGGAATAATATTTTGTAAATAGCATGGAACTAGTGTTTGAAATTATTTATACATAATTTCGCAAAGTACTATAAATATTTGAGTTTTACTAGTATCTTGTAAGAGAATAAGGTTTGCTTTGGAAAACCAAACATTCTATTTGTTTCAAAGTTAGAAAGCTATTTATTTTATATTTCTCAAGCGGAAATAAACTATATCCATGTCTTTAACATTGTTTTATGTAAACTATTCTATAGCTTATTTGTCTACATTTGTTTGTTTTACTGTAATAAGGATCATCAAGAGCAAGTTGCAATTTTTATTCTAGCATAATTGGGTACCTTTCTGTATTTCCAATAGATAACTTTAAAACTTTAATTTAATTTTCATCGAATATTTTTTTTATCGCAACTGTAAATTAAATATTTTATATTTGGTTTCCCATTTGTTAAATTTATGAGCTTCCACTTCGATTGTAGGTACTTCAGTGAATAATCTCATGTGACTTGCGTTTGCTTTCTTCTTATTTTTGGGGGGCTCAGTAGGGGGTATGGCTGTTTCCGCTATTTTACCGTCCACTGCAGAAACTGCTCCCACACTGACTACATGGTAATGCCCCTGATCTAGCTACCATGTCTGCAAGTGCCTCCGCTTCCATCTCCATTATTGCACTATTTCTTTTGTGGGTATTTTCTTTTATGAAGTTTTAGATTATAATTTCCGGTATCTGCTTTTCGGATTTTTCTTGTTTTTTATCGGTTTCATGTTAGGAAATAATTTATTTTAATTTATATTTTCTTCAGATATTCTTCNATATATATATATATATTCGAAATATTTATAAAGAGTTAGTAGCTTAATATAATTTTGTATTAAGAACATAATCAAAATGTTTCTTTTCAATTAAAAAGTAACGTAATAAAGAGAACAAGATATTTTATCTAGTCTGGAAAAAAATTCAAATATTTCTCCTAAAATATTTACCTTTTTACGCTCGCAGAATATTTTCACATATTCTATTTTTCACGCCTGTCTTCGCCAAGTATTTCCATTTTTTTTTGTTTTTTAAGCAAGGAGTAAAAAGATAAATACCTGAGCCGTTTCGCCGTTTTCTGTCAACGGTAAAGCTTTTTCGGACAAAATATCGGTATTGCACTTAGCAAGATAACCTCTTTAGGAACAGAATTCCAGAAGAGCTTCTCAAATCACCCATTCATCGGATTCCTGCTCTTCTTTTCTTTTTGGATAACAATGAAATGACCGTAATAAAAGCAATTCGGAGTAAAAGAAATTAAGGGGGAAATATTTATTAAAAGCTTATTTTTTAAGCAATCTTCGAGGGAGGAAATAGTTTATACCAACTTCTTGAGAAATGGTCCCAAGATAATGTATGATTTTTATAACCTAATAACCTAATCCTCTTACTCTATTTAAAACCATCGACATAAATTTTTAATAAATATTTTTTTAAATCTTTCATTAAAACATTTAAAATTATAAGAATGCCTTACTTTTAATATCGAAGAAGATATCTGCAAATCTTAAGAAATTAGTTGGACTAAAAGATTTAAGGATCACATTATGCTATCAAATGCTTATAGCTAAGTAATTTTTATATAAACTATAATGAATATTATAATTTATTGAAGACTAAATCTGAAATATGTTTTAAAAGTTATTAAACGAAACACGTAAGAAACATTTTCGCAATCATCACAAAAATTGCATAAAACATGTTTAAAAAATAAATTTTTTCAGAGATTTTTTTTTGTAATAATCATAAATGTTTTCTCTCGCAAGAATGTAATGTTTTAGAATAAATAAAAATTTTTATAGCAAAAATATACAGGCTTTCTCATCAAATTTTTATAAATTTTACATCTTGATATTGTTTAAAAAACATTTTATCTGCAATTGATTATTTAAATACTTTATTTCATTGTAGACACTATTTTTTTATGTATAAAAATTTAATTTGCTGCATTCATAAATGAAACTTAACTTAAAAATTTCAAAAATGCATACATTTAGGAAAATATTTTATAAAGACTTTGGATACAATATGGAATGAAAAAAAGTTTTACTATTTTGTAAAATAAATAAGCATCTTGCTCGTGAAACTTTTTTTTAATTTCCCTCTTTTCTCCTTTAAATTAGATTCTTGACTTTATATTTTGTAATGTGTGATAAATGTTTTTTTTTAAAAAGAGTTTATTAATATTTACATAACGTGTTTTCTTTTATACTTCCTTTTTATTTCCAATTAATTAGTTGTTTTTATCATGAATAAATTTGTTTACTTGACACTTTTCATATTAAGCATTATATTAAATTTTCAATATAAAAAGTCTTCCCTAAAAAAAATATTACATATATATTTTTAAAGCTAATTTTGAAATAAGTCTTATTTTTTTCAAATATATTGTTATTTGTCTGCTATTTTTTGTAAATATTTCGTACTTAATAAATTATTGATTATTCCATTAAGCTGAATATTTACTGTATTTTAGTGCTGATATTTCTTTATTTGCTCTTGAATATATAATGCATTTTATTGCACATTACAAACTGTAGAATGCATTATTTAGATAAAAATCTATCAAAATTAGATTATGTTTATTGATTAATTTTTAATAAAAATTCTTAGTAATAATAATTCATCGTTTACATCTACGAAAATAAAGTTAAGAAATATTAAAACAATGTTGCTTATTATTTAAATAAACAATGATAACACAAGTAAATAAAGTTTTTAAATGCTAAACTAATTACAAAAATAAGGAAAAATTAAAAAAAAATAGCAAAATTAAGTTTTTAACAGAAACAGTAATATCAAATTTATGAATCTTCATAAGTAACATAGATACTAATTTTGATACTATGCAATTTAAGGAAATGTTAAAACTAATTACGCTTATCTTACACACTTAACCTAAATAATGTAATAAAACTTTACTAAACTGTTGAGTTTTTGTGAGTAAAAAGCTTCGAAATTGTGCTATAAAGTTTTCAAGAGGCATTCAGAAGTCAAGCAAATTTTAAGTTATGTTTACATTTTTAAAGATTTCTTGGAACTAAAATAATATATTCTCCTTCAATCAAAGAGACATTTAGATTATCAAGTAAAAATTTCTAAGTCTAATAGTAATTTTTATTTCTTACTGACCTTATATTTAAAAAGAATTAATATCTTTTGAGAATATAAAGAAAGATAAAAAAGAATTTACGAGAAAAAGTCGAAAAATTGTTCAATAGGCTTGCTTAGTTAAGATTTTGAAAAAAAAAATGAATACTCAAACTTTATGTATTAATGTATTATTTAGGACAGAAACGGAAAATATTTACAAAGAAAGAAAATAGAAAATAAGTTTTTCTAATTAATTTTTGTCCCATTGGATTTGAAAAATTCTCTGTTAGCTTATTAGTAATAAATAGAATTGATTACTATAGAATACATTGCTTTTAGATTATCACTTTTGTCATTTTTATGACAAAAAAGACTATTTTAAAAATTATTATTTTTAAAATAAACAACACTGTACAATACTGTGACTGCATTAAAACAAGTGAGCATGCTTTATTATATCAATATTTCTGAATAAAAATACACACAATGCAAGAAACGAACTTCCTTTTTGTCACAATACACTATTTAAAAAAATATTTGTAGTATTTTTTTATGAAAATAATCTGACTTATTTTTGTTTAGGAGAAACACTGTTATAATAATTTATTTTTTGATTTGTGATGACCCTTTTTAAAAATTAATTTAAGACCTTATTTTTACATTTAACTATATTAAGATAAAAGAACATATTTATACTCCTGTTAAAACTGTGGTATCATATCTCTCCAAATATAATGCTGAAAAACCCTAAAAATTCTATTACTTTATTTTAAGATAACATCAAGCTTTCATATATAGTTTAAATCGAAACACCTGAAGTGGAAAAAGCTTACAAAAATCTAGTGCTCATTCAAACAATTTTCGAGTTATTTTGCTTCACAAAACATCCCTATTGGCGCACTTTAGGTATCGCTTGTAAATTGTTTACATTGCAGTAAGAGTTGATGTAAATTTAATGTTGTCTTCTCATTACTACGTATTTACAAATCAAACGTTCACCCTTAAAATGCGTATGTATGTTTTTAGTTGTGTAGTATGGATAATTATATTTTATTTTTAACTCTCTGTGAGTATTTTATGATTTTATAATGATTTTACAATTTATAATTTCTATCCGTTTCGGTTTCGTTCGGTTATCAGCTTTGGTTCTGCCTAGTAACATTCTGTCGGTGATACTTCTGTGTTTTATTTACAAAAATTTTTTATTTTAAGAATTAGTGTGCTTATGCACCCTAAATTAATGGTTCTTAATTAATATTAAAAGCTTTATTATTGTATTCTTACTTAATAATTGTATTCTAAACCATTTTTGCTGATTCTCATGTGTAACTTATCGTACTGTAAGAAATTTTAGTGTTACTGAATATGAAACATGGGGGCCTTTGCTTTACACCAATTAACGGGAAAGAATACCTGGTTTAACTAAACCAGGTGCACATCATAAGGATTAAGAGCTACCTAGGAAACCATGAGCGGAAAAGTCATCCTACGTTGCTATGGGCGCTTTCATATTATGGACATGTTTTTCTTATACCTTTGAATTTGCATTTTTATTTTTCGAAAATATTTTAATTTCATGTTAATTTTATGCTATTAGTTATTGTCATGAGTTCCATTAAAATAGGCTCAAAAATGCTGTTTTATCGTCATTTAATGTTTAGGCAAGCTAATCCAGTTAGTCGCTTAATCATTAAATTACGATAAAAAAAGTTAATACTGTGCCTATTTGAAAGCTGTTTTAAACGGTAATTAATAGAAAACAAAAGAATTAAGATAATTTAGATAGTAAAAATATCCGATGTTCAAAGGCTAACAATGTAACAGTTCATAATAGGAAAGTGCCCTTAGCAGCATACATTAACATTTTCACTCATGGTTTCCTAGGTAATTCTGATTCCTTATGATGAGCCCAACCTCCCTTAGAAATTTGTCGCAACATTTATGGGCATATATTTTTTTTCACTCTAAAATTTTAAATCTTCATTTAATAATTTATAATGACAGTAAGAGTGTTGACTTTATAAGTTATTGACTTTATAAGTTAGACTGATTTTATAAGTTACTGAATAAGACACAGTGACGAACTGAACTTTTATAAGTTTGAACCCACATTTCCTCCGGATTCATTTGTAAAAGTATATTTCAGAAGGGATTACATTCGCAATTAAAAGAAATACATGAAAAAATAGATCATAAATATTTTATATTCTACGACACTTGCAGAAGTTATATCATTCTTTATAATTCGATGTGTTCATTTAATTCTCCAGCAGTGTTTCGTTATTTTTGTGAAAGTGAGGTTTTACGTTTAGAACAAACTTTTATTGTTATTTTACCTTCTTTCAAAATTGTTTGTACAGCATGAAGAAATGGTTTATAGGTTAGTCTGCGCCATCCCGTAAATTTTAAGTCGTATATGCTAGCGTAATTTGTATTTTACCTTAAGTCCCTAATGCTTCTGATGAAAGTTATTTCCTGAAGCAAGAACAAACTGTAATTTTCTCAATTTAAAACAAAAATGTTTGAGTGGTTTGTTTTCCAAGAAGCAATTTTGGTTAAAACAAAGAAGTAATTGTTCGTAAATTTTGTGTATCGGTTGCTTACAGTGCACCACAAAAAATTCTCGTGTGTCTGAGCACCAAAAACGGGGGTAATTACTTTACACAAAAGTGGTGTTCCATTCCACTACACAAAACCAGGGATAGTTACTAGTGTATTGAGACACCTAGAATGTTTTTTTACACTACTTGGTTTAACCCTTCGACTGCTAACGGGACTTATTTGTCCCAACAAATATTTAAAAATTACTAATCGGGTGAAAAGCACTTGGAAACTCATTGTAATATGTCCCAGTCATAGAGTCGAACCAAGTATACTTGTTTCATGAGTCAAATATCCCCTAGATGGCACTAAAGAGTTTCTTGCATGAAATATCATTGTGATTTTGCGCTGGGACAGATATATCCCACTAGAATTCTTCATTGGGACAGATATATCCCACTCGCATTATTCATTGGGATTGCTATGTCCATTCATATTTTCTCAAATGAACATAGAAAACAGAACAAATATGAGTTGTCCAATGCGTAATGTCGGGTTATGCAAAGATTGCGTCACCCTGTATCATACCATGTTTAAAAAAAGTCCATATAATAAATTTTTCCGGAATGATAGATGTGCTTGTAGTAGGTCGATCACTACAGGTGGGACGTATGTATCCCACCATTAAGTACGGCCGGGACATATATGTCCCAGCCTCTAAATTGATAACCGCTTGTCAGAAAAATCCCGAATACTAAATTTGCTTTATTTGTGACCTGGATTGTCCTTTTAAATAATAAACGGGAAAAAAAAATTTTAAATTCGTAGTCAAAGGGTTAAAGTAGCCGTCACTATGTTTGTTCTACAGTAATAATAAAATTTATTATTACCTTAGGATATAATTCCCATAAGAATCAGTAAAGTTACTTTTACGATGAAATCTGAAACAAAAATCATAAACTTAGGATACGTATTTACAATATTTTCAAATTAAAATTTGTAAGTTAATCAATTATACACATAGAAACATAAAATGAAAATTTGAATTATTACATTGTATAAATTTGAACGAACTAGTAGTGAATCGAAGTTATTATTACAAATTATTTTATGCGATAGATAGATTTGTATAAATTTTATGAGAACATCAATATCTTTTTTATACAACTAAAAACATGCAGACATTTTATAACGATTAATATGGGGAGACAATATGACAAGAATCTACGGGGTAATCTGAAAAAAAGATTGAAAACTTGGCAAATATACACTAATAAATATACATAATACACTAATAAATATACACTAATGATTTTGCAAATTTATGGATCACTGAAAAACACAATTTGTTTCACCAATGAGTGGCTGATTAGTGTAAACTTTATCAATTATTTGTGTTAAACTTTTGAAGTGTGTAAAACGATCGACTTATCTTTAAACTTAAAGTAATCATTCACACAATTTTCATAGTTTTTCAACATCATAATTAGTACATTACAATTTTAAAAGTGTGGAAGATATGCCATTTATGCATTTTAATATACGTATCTTTCTATGTTTTTACTCTTCTGCTAAGTACAGACACAGTACTGTCACTTTACTGCACATATCTTTTACTGTACTGTATAAATCAAGACTATGAACTATAATTATACATAATTGTTATTTAAATCGAAATTCGTTACTTTTTACACATTACATAAAATATAATACTGGAAAGTATCACTTCTTATTACATATTTGCTTTATAACAGGAATTTTCAACATTAGAAACAATTGTAAATAACTGAACAGAATAAAAATGCCATGACTCCCCTAAAGCAGTGGTTATCTTTTTCATTATCTAACAAACATTGTGTTTTATAGAAAGAGAGTAAGATGTGAAAAAGTTAATAACCTTCGTTTTTGTGCACATCCCGAAATTAATGTTCTTTCTTCCACGGAAGTTCAGACATTTATTGTAACAAATGATGGCTATCTCCACAAAATTTTGTTTTTGCTTATTTTTTTCTTAAACAATCGAAATGCTTAATGAGTAAGGTTTTTATTTTGGTTTCTTTCTTCAATAAAGTTTTACGTAAGAATAAATCATAATTCCTTGATATATATTTGCTTGTATGTTATAATATACTTTGAGTGAGTATCAGTGGTGTAAATACATCAATTGAACAATTATTCAAATATATTTTAATTTAAAGTCTGCCGAAATTTTGTAAATACTAGCACGTTTATAAAATTATTTCTTCAAATAAAAAATATGATTAAATATTTGTATTTTTGTCTGATTTTGCGAATATTTAATAAGTATAAATATTATTGTTAATTTCATATGTAGAATTTCATATGTAGAATTTTTCCTATTTGAAATAATAGTTATTTTTGTTTAGTATTGATCAAGATTTTAAAAACGAGAAATTTTGAGATAAATATCGCTGCGTAATGTAGTATCTGATTTCTATTTAATGTTCATATAAATTTTAACAAAAATTAGTCTTAATTAATGTGAATAGACGACCATGGTAGTTTTCATCCCCCTGTTACGTCACAAGTGATTTCTCAAAATGGTTCATCTAATTTTAAAATCGGCGACAATGTGTCACGAGTTGCTACTCGTTTACTGCTATACACAATGCAGAAAATGCCACATCAAATTACGGTAAAAAGAGCATTGGGCTCATCATTTGTAAAATCCATTTTTACCGTAAAATAATATACCGTGATTTCTGCAATAATATTTGTTTAATTAATGTAATTCAGCTACTTTATGGTAATTATTACTATGAAAATTACTGCATATCAGACTTTTTGTTCCCGAACATGTTCCGGTAAAAATGAATTTTAAGATAAAAAGATCAGATACTCTGAATGCCTATACCTTTTACCATAATTGGTTCTTGAATTTTTCGCAGCGCAGGTTTCTCGGATTGGATTCGTTGCGATGAATGCATCGTAAGTGATTCATATTTTTTCTATCGTATTTCCTTTAAGATTAATATTGTATTACGCAAATTGTTTTTGCCCTAATTCCATATTTATACTAAAATTTTTAACTTGAATGTAAATTTAGCGTAAATTATTTGTGATATGTTTCATTTTACACTGTTCAGAATTTCATTAAAAATTTTAAACAATTATAATTGGGTTACTTTTAAAACAAACAACGATGCAGACATTTTCTAATTTTTGTAAAGGTTTATGTTATACATAATTTTTTTATGTGTATAGTCTTAAACTAATTGTTTCAAAAACACGTAAACGTTTTTGTAGCCAGTATTAGTCTAACAGAATTGAAAGTAGTTTATAGTTTCGTTTTATTAGAGTGATAATTATTCTCCTGCATAGTCTCATATTTGAATCACATTGCTGTAATATATAATATATGATGTATCACAAAATATATGCAGCTAGTATGGTAAGTCTTATTATTGAAAGTATTGATTTACAAAGTAAAACATGGATAATTTTGCATTTTAATAAATGATTATCAGTTTTTAAAGCTGATAATCATTTATTAAAATATATAAAAGAAAAAAATAATTTAATATTTTCACTGCAAGTACTTCTTTGATTGGCTATATTTTCTAGCAATATTTTTATTTGTCACTTAAACATTATAAGCTTTATTTGAGTTTCTTTTTTAGTAAAATTTACAAAGAAAAGAAAAAAAAATACTGGACTGCATTGGCATGATAGATAATTTAAAAAAGATTAAACCACTATTACTTGTTTTAGAGGGATGGGTGAATTATTTTTAATACACAAAATATTTTCTTGGTTTTATAGTAACATAGATTAAACAGTTTTGCAAAAAATAATGCTATTCTGGAATATTTTAGATATCGAGACTATAATTAATGCTAAAAACAAAGCAGTGGTTTGATATATAGTAAGTTAAAAATTTACAATAGAATGCATTAGCTTTAACTTTTTATCATTAGTGTTTGCTTCAGCTTTAACGTCTTTCAAAATTTAAAGAAATTTCGTAAGCAGTTTTAACTTTTCATCGTAAGAAATAAACTATCACAGCAAAACACCCAGATGTCTGCAACCTTTTGTTATGATATAGATTTAAATTACTTTAATAGGTTTACAAACGTAAGTTTTTTAAAGACTAACAACATTTAACTTTTCAAAGATTCAAAATATCCGTCTCCATCTCTTTTTTTAACTTTTTAAAGTATTAGTTCATAAGAGGGAAGCATTTGTTTTCGAATGGCGTTTTTCACTTCGAGTTATGTTACCTTGAAGAAAAGTAACATTATTTTTTGTTTTTGTGGTATGAAATCTTTGATATGCAAATTACCTTACTCTTACCGTTATTTTTAAGGAAAATACATTGTAGCTAAAGTCTTAAGGTAGCATTTTAATGAGCGGAGTGGAAGAAATTGTTTTTTCAGATCCCCAGTTTTCTTTAGAGTTTATTTTTGAATAACTCTTAAAGCATTACTTTCCTGCTTTAGAAGGTCCCAATTTTATCTTATAGTAAAACTTGCCTGACTTTGTTTTAAAAGCTAACTCTAGACTATTTTTTCCTTGCATAAGTAATTTTTCAGTTTACGAGTGTGCAGCCATTCCTTAAAAATAACGTGAAAGGATAGTTAATTTTGAAACAAACGTCTTTTAAATTAACCGAGTATATTTCTCATAAAATAAACATAACTAAGCATACTTATTTTTATATTTTATTCTTACTCTCTTTCATTGACTTTATTTAAAATATACAAGATGGCAATAACTAGACAATTTGAATATGAAATAATTTACTGAGTTCAAGCATTTTGTGTAAATTTTTAAAGAAACTACAGTTATTAAATTTTTTTTCTATATATTCTTATGACCACATCATGTACATGGATGATAGTGACATATCATCAATATATATGATGTGGTCATAGAAATAGCGAAATTCTGCAGCAGTTGCTGAAGTATTTAAACATCGAATCTCCTAAATAGAAGTTTGGAGTTCAGCAAAAGCTCAACCGAATATCAAGAGACAAAAATGACTTTGCGGATTCTTATGTAATCAGAAATGCTGAATTTCGCCCCCCCCCAAAAAAAAATACATAACAGCTAGAGCATACATTCTCAGAACACGATTTCAACCAGCACTCAACCATCAAGTTGTAACAGAGTCTATTCTATTTAATAAAATCTAGCCTCTTTTTCTCATTGACTTGATGACAGAAAATTACAATGGTTTCTTCGTTGTGATTGTATTATGATTCGAAGAATTCATCAAGTAAACCAGTGAGTCTAGCTGTCGTTGTCGGTTCAAAGTTATTTTTCAGTTATTTTACATCAAAATATGACTAATTTGAGGTATAAATTTTCCTTCAACTCCTTGTTAGATAGTTGTGCATGCTCGTTGCTTTCTCAATTCGGATTGTCGTTTTCCCGTACAGAACCAGTACTGGAACGCGGAACTTCTTTTCCCTTAATAAAATTTCATACACCTCTATCCATAAGTAATACTTTCATGAAAGTTGTCAATGTTGAGTAATTTAATAGTCTCAACTCCAGACAGCTGACAAAAATATTATTCGACGACTCCATAATCAATGTAGATACATTTCACTTAAATCAGAAAAAATTTAAACGAAAGAAAGCCAATAACATTCTATAGGTAGGTTTTTCTAACGAAAGAAAGCCAATAACATTCTATAGGTAGGTTTTTCTAAGCAGAGTTTGAAATATGATGAAGCTTTAAGATAAAAATAACATATGTTGTATAATGTAGAAAGCATATTTTTCCATTAAATGAAAACATATGAGTTGTAGATTATTAAACATCCCCATTTACAGTCATTTAAATATCAGCATCATACTTTTTTTTAAATTAACTGAAATCTGCAATGAATCCACAGTCACATACAACTGCGTTTGCTTTTCTGCTGATCTCCTTCTCACTCCGTCGAGCAGGGTTTTATAGCACAAGGTTTGAAGATGCTGTTACCTTATGAGTAATAAATTTCAACTAGCATTTGATTTTCAGTTAACTTGTATAACACAGAAAATATTTCCAACAGTTTTGTCAGTTAATGTTTTTTTAAATAATATAGATCATTAACAGTAACTCTGTGCTTGACACTGGACTTCACATTAGATACTTAGTAATTAATCTATTTATGGCTCTTTTAAAAAGACGGTTGCCTTTTTTTCCAAAAAAATAGAGAAAATGGGTAGCACAACTTTAGATCAGAATAAAAAAATTATAAAATCATTTCCTTTTCAAAAATTGTAAAATCCTTTTTTAGTATTTTCGTTAAACGAGCGATAATTTTAACTACTAAAATGATGCTATCAGAGAAAAGTACTTCCGCAACTGTCAGTTTTCGGTCAAGAACATCATAAAGGTTAACACTTCACAGAGTTGAAAATAGCTACATGTTAGTGGCAAGGATGTCAGTACTGCAATCAGCCACATCAACATACCTGGCAAACTGGTACCCATCGAACTGAAGATAGGTCGGTTTCAAGTCTCTACCAGGGATGGAACCCTGAACCTTCACCACTACAGCTCTTTGCTTCAATAACTTCGCGATCTTTGCAATCTCGGCAAGAGGATTTTACAAATTTATCATAAATGATATGATGAAATTACTATTTGGTAAGTCAAACAATCGTGTGGCATTTTGAAGTTCTAAGAATCATTTACTTAAAATTACTTTTAAAATATAAATTAAATAAAAATGTCTGAGAATATTCTGAAAGATTTTATTTGAATTCGCTATTTTTACTAATCTCAAAAACAGGTCAACTAGCAAGCAGCTGTAAAAATGATTTCGAAAAAAGAATCTTCGTTATTAAACAGCATACTTCTAATTAAAACGAATTGCTACCCTCTTATTTGCACCACGTAAAAAATTCTGGATCAGATTGCGGAAAAAAGGACTAACATACTGAGTACCGGTACTTTAAACTGAAATTTGATCCGGAAGTTTCACAGAGCAGTTTTCAGACCAAGAATGAGGAATCTATCACGATAAGTTGTGGTAAAATGACGTAACACACGAAAGATTGGTACACGAATTCTTAATGTGTGACTTTGTTTTGACGCGACATTTTGATATAACATTTCATTCCCAATTTTGATACCAAGCTTATTAATATTAAAGTAATTTTAGTATCGAATCAAATCTTTAAATGTGGCAGAAAAATCACGATATTCTATGACTAATAAATATATGGCATCAGTATCCTTATGGTAAAGAAGTTCCAAACTGAACAAAAAATTAAGCATTCATAAATTTCAAAACTGTCTATCTTCAACAAAGTGATGTATACTATGCATTAACAACACTGTATTTCGAGATTTCCCAATGAACTCATACTAGAACAACTGTATTTCGAGATTTCCCAATGAACTCATACACTGAAGAGCCAAAAAAACTGGTATACCTGCCTTATATCGTGTAGGTCCCCCGCGAGCACGCAAAAGTGCCGCAACACGACGTGGCATGGATTCGATCAATGTGTGAAGTAGTGCAGTAGATGATTGACACCATGAATCCTGCAGGGCTGTCCATTAACCAGTGGGAGTAAGAGGGGATGGGGATATCTTCTGAACATCACGCTGCAGGGCATCCCAAATATGTTCAATAATGTTCATGTCTGGGGATTTTGGTGACCAGCGGCACTCTTCTGAATTTAGACGCTTCCGCTGACTACCAAAATCCCCAGACATGAACATTATTGAACATATTTGGGATACCTTGCAACGTGATGTTCAGAAGATATCCCCACTCCCTCTTATTCCACTGGTTTATGGACAACCCTGCAGGATTTATGATGTTAATTATCCACAGCACTACTTCATACATTGATCGAATCCATGCCACGTCGTGTTGCGGCACTTTTGCGTGCTCGAGGGGGGCCCTACACGATATTAGGCAGGTATACCAGTTTTTTTGGCTCCTCAGTGTATGAACATACGTAATACTCTAATAAAATATTCTAATGGATTTCCATTATAATAACCTTTATGAGAAAATATTAAGCAATAAGAAAGTATAAGAAAGATAAGAAACTAGATATAAGAAAGTATTTAAATTCGACAAATCAAAACACAAAGAACTCTAGCCGTCACTAGCCACAAGCAGTCATACAAGGACTTGTAGAAAGCATGCCTTACAGTACATGGGCTGACCCTACTAGCCTCTGAATATGAATAAAGCTTGATTTTAAATCGGTAACAAAAGCCCAATCACTTATCGGTAGATTTTGGTAAAAAGTGAACAGTGCCCCCAATCCTATGCTTTGGTTAGATCAGTAAATTTAGTTAATTCCATTGTCAATATACCAATCTATGCTTAGCCTCACAACAGGGCAGCTAGCGTTGCTGTTCTGGAAGTATCATTAATCCACCCCATAAGACTGCACCACAAATTAAGAAGCATATTAATCTCTGAAATAGGGCCTTAGATACCTGCATTGAGCTAACCAGGAATTTGCACTAAAAGCCCCGGTCCATACTTAAAATAAAATACACCAGACACTGATTTGTTCTTCATCAATGTGCATGTACGTCTAAATATTTACTGTTATTGAAATAGCAGAATAATAAAGAGCAAACATTATTGGTTCTTAGCTTATAGTGTTTCAAAGGTATTTGTTACAAATATATTCGAAAACATTAAATATAAAATTACTAAATCGTCACAACTAAATTTCAGAAAACTAGTTTCCATGTTCAGAGGTTTATAAACACATATTTTTCTATTATTTTTTAATTTGAGATTCTTTTTCAAAAAATTAAAATTTCTTTTTAATAGTTCGGTTTGGTTTCTTATGAGTTAAAACAAAATGACATGTTTCTTAATGTGTTCTCAATCTTTCTGTAAAATATCACAAACGAAATGCAGAAATGTTAAAGGACATAGAAAAATGTTCAGAAAAAAATCTTATTGTTAAATAAAATTGAACTAGAATTTCCCTACGATATTCTAATTAAATATAGTAAAAATAGTTATAAATCTGGGAGACGTTTGGTTGAATTTTTCATTTTTTAAAAAATAAAAGTTAGAAGTATAATTATTTTATACTGTCTTATAGAGTATGGAACTACTGCCTGAAAAGTGTCAAATAAGCAATGAAATGCTTCAATTTCTACATTTTCCACTGAAGGCAAACAAGAATAGATTTGGGGGTTGAAACTTTGTGTAAATAGATAAAAGAAGAAAATAAATCATTTCTTCTTTTTATTCTATGTTAACTATTTTATACATTTTCGAAAAGTCTCCCAAATTGAAGAGCTAAGCAATTTATTATAGTTAGGGGATATTTGGAAATTTTTTTTTAGTTTATGCTTTATAAAAATATAATAAAAAGTCTCCTTTGTCCTCATTATATCGAACCACATTTTTCTATGTTTCATTTTGTAAAGGAAAAAGAAACCAACCAACTTTGGGTTTCGTATGTTGTTGTGTAAAGTAAAAGAGACTTGAAAAAAATTCGACTAACCTTTTTTTTTTCTTATACCAACTTTCAAAATGTTTCGAAGAGAAAGAAAAGTGTTGAAGTACGCTTTATTTGAAAAATGTTGTCGTTTTAAAATTTCTATAAAAAGGAATTTGTATGATTTACAAGTGCTCATATATGCTTTTTATAACTTATTTACTATCTTAAAAAATTGTTAAGCGAATTTAAAAAATTGCTCACAGTTATACAATTCATTTAGTCAAAGATAATTCCATGCAATAGTTTAATATTTTTTTATTAATTTATTTTGTAATAGTCGAAATAATTTTAAATTGAAGGGACTATAATTTTTTACAGGATTTTGAAGAATGTATTTTTACACGGCAAATTACAAAATTTGAGCAACATCGGTCGAATAGTTCCTGAAAAATTAAGCCTTAAAATTACGATTTTTTTAAACTTTGATTCCTCAGAAACTATTCAACCGATTTCGCTCGAAATTTGCATTTCGCCAATTAAAATTGCTTTAAAATTATAGGTATACCTTATAATAATTGTATTCCTTATAATTCAACATTTTTCGATCATTATTAAATAAAATAATAAATTGTAATAAATATTTATTAAATTTTTTTTTGCGCGGAATTGTCTTTGACTAAACGAATTTTATAATTGTGTGCAAAAAAAGCCTTCAATTCGCTTTAAACGTCATCAAGATATAGCAAAATACGCAAAAAGTAAAACTATCATTAAAGGGTTTAAACTTCGGAGCTCTCTCCTGACTAAACGATTGGGATAGTATTTCCCAGATTATCTATAACTACCTGCTATATTTTGAGAGTCAGAAATCCAAATCTTCAAAAAAAAGGCATATTTATTCAGAGAAAGTACGTTTTTGCGTCTGATTTCGTAATTTGAAATATAGTCAGTACTTATTAATTATCATATTTGAGGTTACCATTATAGCCTTTAAGATTGTGTCTTAGAACGTGAAAATCTGATCATTACATCAAAAGTTATTCAGGGTGGTCCATTTGTTTTGCGCACTGTACATACATTATTTTTTTGTTTTTAAATTAGTCCGTAGGAATCTGTATAAGTAAATATGCACTTCAAAATCAAGTATATAACCTCAAGTATGTAATTTTTTTCATATTAATCGTCCACTTGTGGCGTAACTACCACTACAAATATTAAGGACCAATTCACTAGTATATAAGACATGTTAACTTGATTCTATCTTCAGGTACCTTTCGATAGATGAAGGTTGACATAGTTTAAGATTAAATCCCATCAATGGTGACCCGGACAAGATAAGAACTTGCTAATATTGATGGTTGATCCACATTAAACAGTTGATTTGCTTGAAAATATACTGCTCAAAAAACAAAAACAAAAAAAAATCCGGTGAAGTAAATGAATTCTCCCGGTCAATAAACAATATTGAGGAAAAAAAAAACGAGCGAAATGCTATAAACAAAAAAAATGAACAAAATGCTATAAAAATGAAGAAAAAAATATATATATAATGAGCAAAATTCATATAAATAAATAAACAGCATGAATCAACTAGTCGTAACAGTTCATCGAATTCTATCAGAGATAAAATTCTGGAAGGGGAGTAATGTGGCGTAACTACCAGTGCAAATATTAAAGATAAATTCTCTAGTATATAAGACATGTTAACTTGATTATATCTTGAGGTAACGTTTGATAGATGAAGGTTGACATAGTCTAAGATTAAATCCCATTGATGGTGACCCGGACGTGATAAGAACTTGCCAATATTGATGGATGATCCACATTAAACAGTTGATTTGCTTGAAAATATACTGCTCAAAAAAAAAAATCCGGTGAAGTAAATAAAGTCTCCCGGTCAATAAACAATATTGAAGAAAAAAAATGAGCGAAATGCTATAAAAAAAATGAACAAAATGCTATAAAAAAATGAGGAAAAAAATATATATATAAAGAGCAAAATTCATATAAATAAATAAACAGTATGAATCAACTAGTGGTAACAGTTCATCGAATTCTATCAGAGATAAAATTCTGGAAGGGGAGTAATGTGGCGTAACTACCACTACAAATATTAAGGACCAATTCACTAGCATATAAGACATGTTAACTTGATTCTATCTTGAGGTACCTTTTGATAGATGAAGGTTGACATAGTCGATAATTAATTTCCCACACTCTTACTTAGAATGCACTCTAGTGATACATTGCATCATTTTTCCTGGAATCCAAACCTGACAAACCATTTAAAAAAATCAAACGGATAGAATTCGGAAAGATTTAGATAATGTATGGTTTTTTTCCTCTCTGCTCAAGAAAAAAAAATATTTACGTTTACCAGGATTCAGAAGTATTAAATAGTATGTCAACAAATAGCGCTACCAACTCGAAAAATATTTTCATATGTTAAATATTTTCAAAATAACCAGCGCTTGCAACAACAAGGTAGATATGTTAAAATTAGAAAAAGTCGCCGGAAATTTTTCATTAGGAGCTGTGCAAAATGCATCAAAAAGCATTGTTTTATAAATTTTTTCAAGGCTAGCATCGCATTAACATTTTTGCAAAGCTTGATCGAATGACAACGACCTGTGTATATAATTTAAAATATAAGAAATTTAACATGCTTTTAATAATTTATTTTTAATAAGATTAATTTCGAATTATTTTGATTTAGAAAAAGGGATTTCTTAAAAAAAACCCTAAATATTTGTAAATTTTTTAATTACGTCAGTTCTTCTTTTCATTTTATTTACTAAATCATGCCAGTTTTGGGGCACACAGTATAATACGTATTTTAACAGTTATATTATCTATACCATGATTAGTTATTTTGTATCATAAACAACGAATCTAAATTGTCTTTGCATGAACCAGATTATATGGTAAGAAAGCTGAGTGAGTGAGGTAATATTTGTTGCTTGTTTTATAATTCTACAGTTAGCAATTTTTCAGAACTTAAGAAACTTTGCAACATACTTAGGAATATACTTAGGAACTTTAGAACATACAATAAAAATAAACAGCTACATGTTATTTAAAAGTTCCATATAACCTCATGTTTATGAAAATTGCAACACCATGAAGGACTTACACGAGTGAGCTGAAATTTTCAGGAAATGCAAAGTAGAGCATGATATGCAAATGAGTAGAATTTCAGAACTGTAACGCATGCGTATGCTGAGCAGCGCCCTCTGAACGGCGGATAGATCCGAATAAATAGACGACTGTAGCGAGGCGTGTATGGTTATTAGTGGTTTTCTGCTAGTGGTAAACGTTAACTCAGTCGTTACTTATGCTTCTTCGACGAAAGAGAGTGAGATTTCAAAATTTTATGGCGTTTAAACGGGGAAGAATTATCAGTCTTCGTGAAGCTGGATTGTCTTATCGTGCAGTAGCCACTCGTGTGCAGCGTAACAAATCCACAGTGATGCGTGTTTGGAAGCAGTGGACGGACGAGTGTCGGACAACTCGGAAATCCAGGAGTGGGCCCCGAAATGTCACGTCAGCTCGCAATGATAGACACCTGGTCCGCATAGCGCTGACGGACCGTACGGCTCCCTCTAGACAGCTGGCAGCACAGTCGTCAATAGCTACAGGTGTTTCATTGTGTACTTCATCAATTCGTAGACGTCTGCTGCAGCGTGGACTGCGCGCAAGGTCTCCTTTATATAGGATCCCCCTCACGCTAAACCATCGCTGCCATGCGACTACACTGGTCCAATCAGCATAGGGACTGGAGTCCTGATTGGCAGCGTGTCGTGTTTTCTGACGAATCCCACATTAATTTGTGGTACCATGATGGCTGCATTCGTGTCGGACGCTATGCCGGTGAAGCCTCCTTCCGGTAATGCTTTATCGAACGCCACAGTGGACGAACACCCGAAGTTATGGTCTGGGGTGCCATAGCATATCACGGACAATCTCAATTGCTACGAATTGTGGGTAATCTGAACAGCAACCGGTACAGCAGTGAAGTTCTACAGCCCCAAGCTGTTCCCTTCCTTCAAGCCTTGCCATTCGCTGTATTTCAACAGGACAATGCCCGCCCTCATATTGCTAGGGCTGTTCAATCCTTCCTTGCATCGCTGCAGCTACAGCTTCTTCATTGGCCTGCGTATTCCCCGGATATGTCGCAGATTGAACATGTGTGGGATTTCGTTGGTCGGCGTCTCGCTCATTATCCTCTTCCTGTTGCTTCTACATACGAACTTTGGGTACGCATACAAGCAATAGAGAATGCTCTTCCTCAGACAGACATTCAAAATTTGTTTGACTCCATGCCACGTTGTGTAGCAGCACTTATTGTGGCGCGTGGTGGATACACTAAATACTGATTTCGATCTCTTGTTATCGCTTGTTTGTTTCGAAAGTTTAATCATTTATTTGTACCACTACCACTTTTTTGTGGATTAAATTTCATTCAATCATGACGATTCCTTCATGGTGTCACACACTTCACAAACATGAGTTTATATTAAATAAAATCAGAGTTCTAGTTGTAAATAAAAAAAGTTTTTATTTCAAAACTAAAAATAAATATAATAATAATTAACAAGATCGTCAAAAAAGAAAAAAATAAACAAATGAAATAAAAATTTGTTTTCTCATTTATAATGAAAGTCAGCTTGGTATTTGGACTGTAACGTTTTCCATTCTCTTTATTTTGAAGATTAGTTTTTACTGTAAACACGGGCTGCTTTCAGTTTCATCAATATTGACATGGTTTATGATGAAGGCGAGTCTAGTCAGTATTTTGACATTTTAATACTAAAGAAAGAAAAACTTGAAGCAGGGATATGAGAAAATAAGTTTTTGATAATAATAGTTTTCTCCTAATAAAANGTATTACCCGGATATGTCGCAGATTGAACATGTGTGGGATTTCGTTGGTCGGCGTCTTGCTCATGATCCTCTTCCTGTTGCTTCTACATACGAACTTTGGGTACGCATACAAGCAATAGAGAATGCTCTTCCTCAGACAGACTTTCAAAATTTGTTTGACTCCATCCACGTCGTGTAGCAGCACTTATTGCGGCGCGTGGTGGATACAGTAAATACTGATTTCGATCTCTTATTATCGCTTGTTTGTTTCTAAAGCTTAATCATTTATTTGTACCACTACCACTTTTTTGTGTATTAAATTTCATTCAATCATGACGATTCCTTCATGGTGTTGCAATTTTCACAAACATGAGTTTATATTAAATAAAATCAGAGTTCTAGTTGCAAATAAAAAAAGTTATTATTTCAAAACTAAAAATAAATATAATAATAATTAACAAGATCGTCAAAAAAGAAAAAAAATAAACAAATGAAATAAAAATTTGTTTTCTTATTTATAATGAAAGTCAGCTTGGTATTTGGACTGTAACGTTTTCCATTCTCTTTATTTTGAAGATTAGTTTTTACTGTAAACACGGGCTGCTTTCAGTTTCATCAATATTGACATGGTTTATGATGAAGGCGAGTCTAGTCAGTATTTTGACATTTTAATACTAAAGAAAGAAAAAACTTGAAGCAGGGATATGAGAAAATAAGTTTTTGATAATAATAGTTTTCTCCTAATAAAAAAAACAACAACTGTGCTAGCTACCTGAGCCATTTTTAGAAAAATTTTGATTTGATTTTTTTTTTCAAAAAGTTTGTGGAAAGTTTAGAAAGTCTCGTATTTACTTAAGGCTTAGCGAAATTGAACTTTGCACGGTAAAAAGAGAATTTATTTTCATTTCACAAATTATTACCTAGGAACTTTATAAGTGAAAGTAGGGATAAAATTTTCGAACAAATTGAAAAGAACGCTTGATTATTTTTCTTAAAAACTGCCTTGTAACTTTGCCTTACTTAAAAATAGTAGTCTGTGGTAAATTTGTTTGAAATATTTCAAAACTTATTTTCCAAATTAAATGTTGGTTGACTTATAATAAATGTAGTCTTTAAAATGCTGTTAGCTTTAGGTTAAAATTATTCTAGCTACTTTAGTTTTTCTAAATCATTTAAATCAATCGTTATAAATTTAATTCAATATTTAACAACTGCTCTACATTTTATAATTGGGGACAAATTGATAATTAAATGCACAATTACGGCAGTGGATCATATTTCATCATATTATATGTTGCATAAACGTTAATTAAAAAGGAAAATAGATATATCTGAAAGAATTCTCAATATATTTTAGTTTTTTAGAAATTTTTATAATGATAACAACTATTGAAGAATTCAATTTCAAAACATCTCCTCCCCCCCAGTAACTTAAGGACTATTTCAAGGTTTTAAAATTCCTAGTAACTTAATAAGGCAGATAACTTTTAAGATACAAATTTAAAGATTTTTATTATTCCAGGAAATCTTTCCAAATTTCATTTAATTCTTTATTTCTTTGCATCAGTTCATAATAAATTCAATTTAATTCCTTATCAGCCATTAATTTATTTTACTGCAGCAATGTGAAACTGTATAAAAAATTCGCGATTTCTTATACAATTTCACATTGTTATCTCGTTAGTTTTCATCATCTCGTTATTTTTCAAGCACGAGCATACAATTTTCATTTGGCAATATATATAAAAATTTTTTTTATAAGGTTGCGATTGTTTCATTTCCGATTCAAATAGAGGTTTATAAAGTATTATTATACCGTAAATTTTAAACAAATTTAATTCTTAAATAAAACACTTTTGTTTTAACTTTGAAGCGATTTCTTTTATCGTTTTTTGTCTTACTTAAACTGAACATTTTCTCTCATTTTTCAGTTTTTTATTATCTAAACGTTTCCTATTTAAGAAATTTTTCAGTTATCTCAATAAATTCCATAAATTTTTAAAGTTACAATAAATTAATAAATACTAATTTTTTTTAGCATTTCGTGTTGTATCATTGTTCTGCTCTTTTATCATTGTTGCTTCGTTTTATTTGATGAGTAAAATAAACAAGCTTAATATACTTATTAAGGCATCTAATAAACCCATCATTTGTGAATGTTTTCCCATGTTTTCATATTTAGAAATTTGTAGAAGAGGTACTAGATTAGAGATGGACAAAGTTGCCTTGCAAGATTCAAAATTAAATGACATTGATTCCATAACCGTCAAATAATTTACTTTGGGAAAATATTTAGGTACTTTGTCCTATCTGGATATATATCACAAAAATTATTCTAAATGTTCTTTTAAAATTTTTTGGGTATCAATTTAATTTTGTATGATTAACGATGAAGGTTGTGACTCAAAAATAATTTACCACTTATTTATGACAGAACACTAAGCAATTCATATTTAGAAATCATTTTTGAGCTCGAAAGAGAGATTATAAACGAACGAAATATAATCAACGCTCATAACTGTGACATTTACTCGTTGTGGTTGAACTATATACACCGAAGAGCCATTACATTATGACCACCCTCCGTCTATAACA
Organism: Parasteatoda tepidariorum; assembly: GCF_043381705.1. Taxonomy (NCBI): domain Eukaryota; kingdom Metazoa; phylum Arthropoda; class Arachnida; order Araneae; family Theridiidae; genus Parasteatoda; species Parasteatoda tepidariorum. Next base: position 47,276,489 of record NC_092204.1, on the reverse strand, counting down.
ATGGGCTCGCCCAGGTTTTCATGGTCTCTCTCCCAGGATCAATGTTTTCATGGGGCACATTGGGACCCATAATCCTCATAGAACAATCCCTGACGTCTGTAAGCTACTTGAACATAGTTGCAGACCAGGTTCCCATGATTCATGGCTACAGTTTTTCCTGCGGGGAATGGTGTTTACCAACAGGATAATGCACCATGTCATAAGGGTCGAATCGTCATGGATTGGTTCGAGGAACATTCCAGTGACTTTCAAGTCATGTCTTGGCCCCCAAAATCACCTGATCTTAATCCAATAGAGCACTTGTGGTCCTACTTGGAAAACCAAATTCGTAATGCCACGCTACCCCCTCGCAATGTGAGGGAATTGCAGGACCAGTTGGTGAGCTCTTGGTACCAGATATCTCAGACTACCTATCAGCACCTTGTGGAATCAATGCGACGGCGAGTGCTAGCAGTTTTGAGGGTTAAAAGTGGTCCTAAATGTTATTAGCAGGGTGGTCATAATATAATGGCTCTTCGGTGTATGATAGATGCATACGCAAATAAGAAGTTCGCAGTTGCAGTAAAAGACAATGGGTAGTACCAAGGGAAGTTTCCAACAAGTCGGGTCTTAGTTGCAGGAACTTTCAGCAGTCACATCAACGGAAAAAGGGTGTTTAAAAGTATCATCAGAAATGACAAAAGGGAAGGGAGGTGCTCTAACAGAAAACTTTTTGCAGTGAATGATCGAACGAACTCAACATAAGTGACACATTAGTACATGGGCATTGCAGCAAACGACCCTTTCGCAAAGAGGTGCCCTTTAGCGCTTTAAAAATAATTTCCCATCTTTCAAACAATGATATGCATGCTTTGAGCACGTCTGATTCATTGCAATTTCCTCTTATGTGGTCATCATGTGCTCAGACACGTCTAGAATAACGTTTTTCGTACGTTAACTTAAGAATACATCCTTTGATTAAAAAATTTGAAAGGAAATTTATATTGTTTAGAGTCAATGTTTAAGTTAGAAAGATCAAATTAAAGAGCAATGAACACTCAAAGTTTTTAAAAATAAATTTCTATAATTGACTGAATGATTCTATTAGACTGCAAAAAATCTCGAATCAAATTACGATAAAATGTAATGGCACTCAGGATGCCTGTACTTTTCACAGTAAAAGTGGATTTTATGGATGTTTCACACAAAGTGCCGGGACTTTATACCCTAATTTTGACCCTTAATGTTTTACAGTGTAGGCAGTATGTCCAATTCCTTGCTGTTTTTAAATACAACGATGTACATAATACGGATACAGAATACTTAATTTCAAACCATATTTTGTTTTAAATCTTTAATGGAATTTTCCTTAATGAGCTATTTTTATAGCATTATTCTTTAAAAAATTCATAAAATATGTTCACTTTTAAGTTGCTTAAAAATATACATAAATTTTGCTTTAGTCTTATTTTTTTTTAAATAATGAAATTAACCATTTTGTGTAACTTTAATATAATTTATAACAATGTTTGATAAATAAAGTTTTAATTGAAACGTTAGTGTAAAATATTATTTTTTCCGCCCTTGAGAAAATATTTCACAGTAAGGTGAGTATGATAACTTATGTAACTTCATGTATATCAAAAATATATCAAGATAGTTAGAACAAAGAAATGAATATCTTCTCTTAACTAAAGTAACGCGAGTAAGGAAGATAAATTTTACATTTTATACTGTCACGTAATTTTACGTTATTTTTTTCAAGATGACAATTTTTGGCAAGTAAATTGTTAAAGAAAACGCACGTTCTTAATCATGTCTCAACTCTGAACTTTCTCTTTTTAAACTAGTTAAAAGTTATTCACCTTTATACTCCAAATCTGATTAAACCACGTGAGAAAAATTCTTTTGTTTTGGAGAGAGTGGCAGCGAAAAGATACATTGAAAATGAATTTTGAAGTGTTTGGACTGAAAGTTAATTTAATTTTTAAAACCACTTTATTAGATTGGATTTTTCTTTGTAAAAATAGGATATTTAGTTAAGTCGAATTTTTATTTTTCATAAGGACACGGCACACGTGAATTTTCCCCAAAAATGTAAAACTTATATAAATTAATATTTTAAACACAATTAATATACAATCTACACATTACTTAACAGTAAAATATGTTGAATTTGAGGGAAAATGTATTACTTAATAGTGTCTTTATTAAGAGTTAGAACTGTTGAAAATCAAAAACTGAATTTATTGGTTTTCAAGCTATTTTTGCTCATATTTTCTAAATAATTTTAGTAAAAAAAGCAAATTTTGTGAAAGTGAGGAAAAACTGTCAAAGAAAATGTAGGCATGATTTTTTCAAAGCTTAACAGTACTTATCATTATCAACTGCTTTTCGTGCTAAAGATATAAAACAATAAAAAAAGAAAAACGATAACGATAAATGAAAAACAAAAAAACTTCATGCTGTAGAGCAAAAAATGGCACATTTTTGTTGAAAACTTTCAAATATTGCTCATAATTTGCTTCTTAGCCGATATATTTAAAATAATGATATGGCTGCATAAAATTGCCGTGTGCATGGTGGATAAAAACATCAAATTTTGTATTATAAGGTACCTAAGCAAAAGTAAACGAAAGTAAACAGAAATATATACATTTATATGTACCTTTAGATTCTTTTAGAAATAGTTTAGCTCAGTTGAGTTGTTCAAAAGGATACTCATCCGTTTGTCTCTATTTTACCAATTGAATGAAGCTAAACGTTTCGATGAAAATGAAACAATGAAAGGAATTGAATTGAATTGGATTGAAAAGGAATTGAATTGATAATTGGAATGAATGAAATCGAACTCAAGTTTGATACCAAGAATAGTTAATCAGTTACGCAGATTTTATGTTAAAAAAGTATAGTTTTGAACTAATACGCTTTTTTTATCTGACATTGTTATTTGGCTAAATGAAGCACTGCTTACTGTTACTGTTTAGTTTTAAGCTAAATCGAATAAAACTGCGCGGAGGAGGAAAAATTACCGTGCTGCATGGTAATCGCAACCCTAGCTAAAAGAAAGTCTTATTTGACATTAAAAACCAAAACTATCACTACGCGTCTGAGATTTCTATCTAGAAAAGTGATATATTGTTTAGTATGACTTTTTTTGTTGAATTGCATTAAACATTTTGAAACCTAAATCTTTAAAGCGTCGTTAGGGAAGGATAACCATATTAAATTTGTTTAACTCGAAAACTTTCATGAATTCTCAACTATTAGTCCCATCGAAATGGTTTTGTTTTTGTTTAATTCGATGTAAAATTGTCAGAAGAGAATACATTTCTTTTCTAAATAGTAACAGAATAGCAATGTCAGAAATGTAAATAAGTACAAGTCAAAGAATATTCTGTAGAATGCATATTAATATGAAGCTTAATTTAACTTTACTGATTTTACATGGATAAAGCTAATTAAAACGGTATTAAAATTAGCAAAATATGTCATTTTTGAAAAAACGTATTATTGTGTCTTTAATTTAATTAAAATATTAGATATATTTGAGTATTTCATACAGTTTTTGTCAGTTATTAGGCTTTAGAAAATTATATATTGTAAAACATTTTTTTTGTAAATTTGTACTTTGAACAATTTGTATTTTGGTGCGATGAGAATTCTTTCAAACAATTGATATTATCTTTGAGATTGAGTCGAACTCATTAAATATTAAATTTGAATAATATAACAATTAACATTTTTCTTGATATATTTTCAATATTTGAAAATATGTTAAAAGTAAGAATTTCCATACATAAAATCCTATCTAACAGGAATAAATTCTTAATATTTTTACGTAAATATCTTTTTGTGAAGTTCTGAACCGTAAAATTCGAAAAATGTCAATAATTAAAATTCTTTTAAATAGTTTTTTTAAAACAAATTTCTGAGAATAACTAGTTACTGTTATGAAGTTCATTAAAACAAATAACATAATTAACTGAACATAAAAATAAAATGCATGAATAATAAAACAAACATAAAAACGCCATTGTTTTAAAAATTTATTTGTATGTAAAATCAATTTTTTAGCAATCAACATATAGCAATGTCTTTTTATTGTTGATTGATTATGCTATATGTCTATATATTTGCTTAATTTATTTTGTTTATCTACTCTGGAATGTTTCACTTTTACGTTTAAAATTCACTGCTGAGGTAAAGAAACATTGAAAAGCAATTATATCTTTGTAGTTTTTTTTTCAAATTTTCAATACAAAGTAATTTATTTGCTTAATTTTTCCCACATAAGCAAATATTAAACATATCGTTCCCCTGCTCAAATCGCATAATACTAATAAAAAAATGATTTGAAAGATGATTTTCGTTTTGGCAAAAATATTTTGAATCGGTTATTTATACATAGACTCAGGGTATCGTAAGTATTTACAAAGTCGAAAGCTTGCTCTTAAACTATTGAAAACTTAAAATATATTGTCAGAATGAATAAAAATGCTGTTTTTAATGTTATAATTCTTGGCATAAAAGCAATACAAATCAAATAAACTGAATTTTTCAGTTTCTTTTCAGGTATTTATACTGATGAAAACGATTTTTTTAAAGCTAATGAACGTAATAAATTTTAAACGAATGGAGCTTAAACGTAAAATATTAGAAAAATAAAAATTTTTTTTCAGAAAAGATATGAAATGTATTTCTGATACTTTGAATATTTTTTTAATGTTTTAATTTAAACTCTGAAATAGTTATTGCTTTAGAAGTTGTTTTTATATATTGCAAATGAAGTCGTCGTTATAATAGAGCAATTAAAAAATAGTAATATTACATAGTATCAATCACATACAATAAGAATAGAACATTATTAGCTAGTATTACGTAATACTACTACTAGTTACATAAAATCACCTAGCATCACGTAGCATTACTATTAGTTACGTACCTAGTATTACGTATTATTACTATTAGTTACTTAAAATTACAAAGCATTACGTATTAAATGTGTTGTAAAGTCTTATTACATGAAAAATGTTTGAACATCGTTCAGTAATAAATTATTTTTGAATTTGGTTTTAGAGTAAATGCATGCCTGTTTAGTACAAGTTTAAATTGACAAATAAAATCAATCTGCTTGAGAGAAGACTTTATGGAAAATGTTAATTACTACGAGAGATATGTTAATGATAGGTTTCCATAAATGTCATGTCGAAGTTCAAACGGTATCCTAAGCGATATTAGTATTCAATATTATGAAGCGAGACCCATAACTCTAAATTAATATTTGTAGGATCGTTTGAAGTTTGACTTAGACATCTGTTCATATATGAACTTAGATTATCCTATATCGTAAGTATAGCACTAAGACTAAAACTATAAATTATTCATAGTACGGTCAGATTTAACTCAAAATTGTCAATTTTACGAATAAAGCGTCTTACAGGAAATGTTTAGAAAATATTTGTGAATTAATGTGTAATGTAATTAATGTTATTTATAAAAGGAATTAATCTTTGTTTGACTTGGGATTGAATTGAATTATTGATGGTTAAGTAAAACACCGGGCAAATTTTGCAAATTTAGTGAATTTTTTAAGTTTTTTTCTATGATAAGAAAATGATTAATAAAGAAACAAAAGAAAAGGATAATATGGATATGTCAGGAAAAAGTATGAGCAGTTTTAACAATATTTTAACAATATTATATGTTTTCATATCGTTATTTATGTGCGTGGGAGTTCTCAAATTAAGACAATTTTTGATAAATCGTCTGTCCTAAGGTGTGCTTCATAAAAAGAGGGAAATGGAATTTTATAATTAGAAATACATAACTCAAAATTAACACATAACTCTAAATTAAATGTATTTTCCCACTTATGCAAAAAAGTAGAAAAAAACGAGTCATCCTATTTAAATTTAAATTAAATTAAGAGGTGATCGTACAAACTATTACAATAAGATAAGTTGTTAATGAGAAGGTAAATTTAAATGAAAAAAAACAGCACTATTTTTCGTCAACCTAGCTTAAAAAGAATAAGTGAACTACAGATTAAAGTTTGTTCTTTCATGCTTTTGGTCATAAAAATATTTTAAAGAAATAATAATTTTAATAAAAATTCTTTATATGGTACAAAATTTCTTAACACTAACTTGTACACAGAGAAGAAAAGTATGGTCAAAACTAGTGGAATATGATGAAATTTTACTGCGTTTCTGTATCAATAGGAACACTTTAAAGCAAGTTAACTTTTGCCGAAGCGCTTTGATACTGATTTGTTTTAAAATTAACAATAAAATATTCTTTTATAATATGTGATAAAATTTGGTAATTTTAGCACGTTACCTTAGAGCATGACATAAAAACCTAGATTAGGTAAAGTTTACTTTTCAGTTTCGAATTTTTTACTAAGTGCCTGATATTAAGAACTATAATTTTGAAAACTAGAACTTCCGGAAATCGTTACCATACAAACAGAAGAATTACCAAATGCATGCTTAAAATACTGTATATTTTGATTTATACTAACAAAATTAGATATTTGTTTTTTACCAGAAATGTCACTATGAAATGTTCGGTAATTTTAAAAGAATTTTGCTTCCGTGTAGCAATTAGAAAAATCTTACTAAATTGTGTTTTATAAATCGTATGGCATCAGGTTGCAGTTGCGACTACAGCGTGTTATTCAGAAACGGCGAAAAAAAAAGTCTTTTGACAAAACAATTTATATTAATTAAATTAAATAAGATGAAAAATAACTTTCAGTATTTATGGTAAAAAAAAAACTAAGGCGATAAGAACTATTTATGGTATAAGAACTAACCATTACAGCTACCTCTTTTTTTCCATAAATTATAGACTGGATTCAGTAAACATTTGAAAATAATTGCTGTATTGGTATGGTACAATATCAGATTATGGTTGCAACTACAGCATACCCTTCAAAACGCGTTGAAAAAAGTCATTTCACTGCCAGATTTATATTAATTAATAGAAGATGAAAAATAATTTTCAGTACTTTGATAAAAGAACTGGGGTTTATAGCTAAGGCCATAAGAACTATTTATGATATAAGAACTAACCATTGTGGCTATGTGGTTATTTTTAAAATTAATCCCTATAATTAGTACATTTTTGAAAAAAATCTACAGTCTTAGTATGATGTAATATCAGATTGTAGTTGCTTCTACATTCAGAAGACGCCGAAAAAAAGTCATTTTGCAGAAGGATTTATATTAATTAAGAAGTAGAAGCTGAAAAATAACTTTCAGTATTTATGGTATAAGAACTAACCAATTTGGTCATATTTTAAATTAATTGCAGGATTCAGTACACATTTGAAAAAAAATGCGCCTATTTGCCTGGAATTCCTTTACTTAAACTGAATAATATTGGGTACAGGCTATTCTTTGAAATTGTTTGGTTTGAAGTAAAAACTACAAAAAAGAAATTCAAAAATATATGATTGAAACAGAATTGGAGGAATCCCTGCAGGCAGGAAATTTAGTTTGCGCGCAGTAAACATAGATTTCAATCTGCGGTGACGCTTGAGGGTAGACCATCCACTTTATGTGACTTATGAAAAACATAAGGACTTAGACAAAGGTGAAAACAAGTAGTTACCATGAAAAAAGAATAACAGAAAGTGTGTTTTTAACTTCGTGTTTCAGATTTCTGTTGTCTCGAATTTTCTCGATTTCAAGCTTCACTTAAATTACCTTTTTTTTCCTAGTCTTACAATTATCTCCATTGTAAGTCAGAGTGTTTCATATTTTGAAATATGTATTTCATTAATTTTGAAAAATGCCATTAAAAATGGTTATTTTTAAGAAAAGAAATGTAAAATATGCACCATGCGAATGTGTAACTTGTGCATGCTACACATGCATGCTTTTAATTTCCAGTTCACCGGTTTAGTATATTTCTATATTATAATAAATTATATAATATATTATAATAAATATTCTATATTTTAATAAATATTATAATAAATTAGTTTTCCTTCTAATATTAAAACTATTACTCACGTAAGTCATAATGAATTGTGGTCAGAGCCTTCTAGTATTAATAAAATGTTTTTATAAATGACTAAAACGTATTAAACTTATTTATTATGCCACAATGATGTAATTTTTATAACAGTTTTTTTATAACTGAGGAACACTAAGTTCTGTTTACTATATCTCCTAAATCGTTTTATCTTTCAGTTGGGATCTCTTAGTAATTCACTGAATTCATTGCCTGTATTTTCGCTACATATGCTGACATCCCTATAACTCATGATGAATTTTTATTTACGTGTTCATTTAAAAAGGAACTTGGTACATATTGTAAATACGTAATCCTACTATTTTTTCTGATAGAATGTATTTAAGCGCAGTAATTCTTAATTTTAGGAAAATAATATAATGCTTATTCCTGAATTTAATTCTAATAACCAATGGCAAATCCATGTCGAAGGAATGGTTAAACATTTTAATATTATGCAGATTTTTATGAATATAAATGCAATTATTTTTAAATTTCTGAAATGTTTCTGGCAGAGATTCATGTTTATAATATGTGTTTTTTGACAGATATATATATTATTATTTTGCATCACGTGAGAAATAAAATTTTAGAGCAACCCACTTAACGCTCAAAGCACACTATTTTACATTCCAAATAAATGACAGGGGTTGATGTGATAGGTACATGCCTGACAACATTAAGCGTGTTGAAACACACAAGCTATAATCATGAATTCTGTAACTAAGTATATCTACTTGCACAATATACGTAATAAGTATGTCAAAGCGAAGCTTCAGAGTTTTTATTTTGAAGACAAGTACATTTGTGCTGTTAAATTTTGAATCGCATGTCATGCCAATTATTTTCTCATAATTAAATTTAAAGTTTCACTTGCTGTCATTGTTTTTTTTTATTTGTGCTTACTTAAATTTATTAAGCTTTGCAATTAAGGTATAGTTAACAAAATTAGAATTATTTTTAAATTTTAAAAGTGCTAGAAAAAATTTGGACAATGCAAGTATTTTCAAAATATAAGAAAAAACGGCCATATTAAAAATTCATATTTCTAAGCCATCTTCTTTACTTTTTTTGCTTGCGTTTATTTGAGGTACATAATCCTTTGTATTAACTTAAATATTTTTACTGACATACTTACTATCGTTATTGTGAAGAAAGGGAACAAAAATGAACTCTGGAATATTTACCAGTGCTGATACTTTTCGTAAAAAAATATTTGGTTCCATTCGACTTGAAAACTAAGCTGAATTATTATAAATATTAACACTATCTTCTTCTAAGAAATAAAAAGTTAAACTTTTTTGCAGTTTGAGCACAGTGGCTTATTTTTATTTCTTAAAAATGGAAGTAAATTATTGAAGAAAACTCGAATTTTTAAAAATAAATTCTTACTTGGGAGCCTAATTATTTTTGTATCATAATATTCTAGGGGTTTCGATACCATATATTGTTTAAATTAAGCCAACGGTGAAAAGAAGCTTTGCGGAATAAAACTTTTTTTTAAAAGTTTCAGTGATAATGCAATCAATATTATATGTTGTTATTCTAGTAGTTTTATGAGGTTCATTACTTCAGATGTTGAACTTAGGCATATGAAAGTAATAGAATTTCTAAATATTTAAATTTTATTAAAAATAATAAAATGCACAGTTAATAGCCAGAAATATATACACTGTATGGTCAAATTATTTGAGTTTTTTTAAAAAAAAAATTATGCTTTTTTTCCTCATAAAAATACGAGGCATTCCTTCTAATTTTTATATTTGGTCCATGATAAAAAATGAGGGTTCAAAATTTCGTTCTCAATAGTTCTATTTTATCTGAAGCGAACTTCATTTTAGAACATCATAAATCACTATCCTTTCTCTAAAAATATTTCATAGGGCACAGGATTCTCAAAGCTTCTATTTCTACTGAATGTAAAATCTCATTTTTCATCCTCTGATGACAACTTTATTTGGATGCTATCGTTGTATTCCACCCTCTTCTTTGGAACAATATCTATCAGAAAATAAGACAAACACCCGCAATACATATGTAATTAAAGTAGCATACATTTTCGAACCTTAAACTAGTATTTATTTGCCGCTTTTTGTATTTTTTTCAGAACTTGATGATTTTCAGATGGCTAAACTTAGTTTAATAGATAGATAGATAGATTTATCTTCAGAAAAAATTATAATTAATTGCAGTATACTCTCAATTAAAGTAATTTTCCAAATTTTAAAAAAAATATTTCATACTTAATTACACCCAAATTTAATGCTGAAAATAATTATATGAATTAGTTTGTCGACATCCAGTAAAAATATATTTCCCTTTTATGTATCTCAAACCTCAAACTTTCAAATGCAATGTTAAAATTCATTTTCAATACAAAGCATTTGCTTATTTCGTAATACAGTACACCTAAATTTAATGTCAACAATAATTATTTGAATTAGTTTGCCTATGTATAATATTACAGTTTTATAATTCTCAAACTTACAAATGTACTATTAAAATAATTAAAAAGAAAACACAAAACATTTATTTTTTTCACAAAGCACACCCAAATTTTATATAGAAAACAATTAGTTGAATTATTTCGCCTATGTCCAGTAAAAGGATATTATCATTCTATAATTCCCAAACTTTTCAAACTACTATTAAAATATTTTTCAAAATGAAAAGCATTTATTTATTTCATTAAAAATATTTACGTAAATCACATCCAAATTTAATGTAAACAATTATTATTTGAATAGTTTGTATATTCCCAGTGAAAAAATATTACCGTTATGTAATTCTCAAGCTTTTAATTCTATGCTTCTATATTTAAATCAGATGTCTATTAATAGCTATATACTTTTAAATTCCTTTCGCATACTTAATATCAATACGTAATAATATTTACTTCAAAAAAGTGCTTGAAGCATTAAATTGTTGATTTAAATTCTAATGCTAATTGCTCCATTACCTTTTAACTATTACTATTTCAGAGAAAATTGCTCTAAAGCTGCCATCAAATTAATTTTTATAATGCTTTATGCACTTAATTTGGATAACAGGCAATAACAATAAAACAAATAAATTGGGCTTGAATATTTTTCTCTAGTAATATATTTTTCGCAGTAATATGAATATTTTACTTTTATTCTTGATTTTTAGGGAACAAAAGTGAATAGCCTTGGGTACAGAATTTAAAATATTTTTATAGTGTATAAATTTACATTTTGAGTGATTCGTTAGTTTTTTTCGTTTCCTTTCTACATGCTATTGAATGATTCATAATTGAAATTTATATTACAGTTTTAAAGAATTTAAATAAACTAGCAAATATAGTCAAAGGATGTAATGCATATTAAAAGAAAGTGCCTTATCTCTCTTAGGAAAGAAATTATATCGTACATAAATTTACTAATAAAATTTAACTATATCACAATATGAATATAATGAAATTTTCATTATTCTCTAAAAGAAATGGTACATAAGATAAAATAAAAGAGATTAAACGAAATGTAACTGTAATATAAATTGAATTTGCAAATTAAAAGACATAAATTTTAGTAAAATTTCAGATAATAGAGATATTTAATAAATAAAAATAATTTAAAAAAAAATTGAAAATATTCTGAATTATTAAAACATTATTTACATAAATATTTAAATCTAAACTAAAATTCAGTAGGTGCAGATAAGTGTTAATTAAGAAATGGATTTATTGTTGTAATCTAATAAAATGCGAATGATATGTCTAAAAAATAAATAAATTAATATTCACTAAAATATTCCTTTACATAATTTCAATTGATATTAATATCAGCAAATTATTTTATTGAGTGTTGTATTTGTCATGTCATTATTTATTAATATTGTCTTTTTTTTATTCGGTTAAAAAGTTTAAAAATAATATTACGATATTTTCCACCTTTCTCGTTTTTTGTTGTGTTTAAAGAGATTACATTATATACAAAGTATTTTATTTTATTTTATAACCGTCGTTGAATACCAAATTTTGGATTTACGACTACTAATGTTCAACTCCGTAGCCTTGCAATTTTGCACCAATCCAGAAGACAAGGAAACTCCTGGATCAGTACCCCAAAGATATGATTTGTTATGGGAAAATGGAGACTTTGTGACTCGACAGATTTAACGAGCATCAGTCAAAATTTACAGCATTTCGGCAGACGGGGATCGTGCCCACGACCTCTTGGATATGGGTCCCGTGACTTACCAACCAGGCTAACCCGAGAATAAACTGTAGACAAAAACATGGTCGCTATATTATAAAAAGAAGTATCTTCAAGGTAGAGAGCTTTTTTTTATATTTTTGACGCTAAAGACAGATTTCAAAGAACTCTCCTGTTTTAACTATGATTATTGACTCTCAATAACGTAGCTTAAGGAAAAGAAATTCTAAAGAAAGGAATTTTCATTTTTTTAAAATCTTCACTTTTTACAGCATATTTTAAACCATTTAATTTTTTTTTAAAAATTGTCCTAATTTTGTACAATTTTTTGAAGCTGCTCTACAACATGTATCAGTAATTAAAAAAGGGCTTATGTGTTACACTCTCAGATATGAAACTATCCTTTTTGACTGTTCAGCAATCCTTGGGCAGTATTTCGTTAATTCTGAGAATCATTTCGTCCCAAAATCACGTTACGCAACCGTAACGAAACACAAACTCAAATAGATGCCGAAAATGTTTCCTCAACTCGAAATCTCATCGTAGTGCTTAGGGGGGGGGGATTGTTAACTAGAACGATGGGATTCGAATAAAGACTGGACAATCGAAAATAAAGTCAAAAATCAAGCCAATGTGGTCAAGGAGTTGGCCTCGTGCCAGGAAGTTTGAAACCCACTTCGAGCATTAGGAATAATTTAAATCTCTGTTTTATCCTCGTCCTTGTTGTCTTGTACCACCTATATAGTGCTCATCATTAAGTGATAATTTGAAAAGGTAAATACATTATGCACTTTTAAGTTTTTTCTCTGGAATATAATGACGAAATATTTTGACAAAATTCTTTCCTCGAAGAAGTGGCGATTGTTATTTCATCACTTTGACGAAATAATGATGGACGATTTCGTCAAAAACGAAGAAAGTTTCATGATATTTGAGTATCCATTTTTTATAGTGAAATAAATTAATTTTTTCCACTGAGCAAGAATTAGGCTAAATTGAAAATAGGAGAAGTTTAATAAAAATAAATGCTAGAAACGAGGATAAAATGCAGAGATAGATACTAGAAATAAAGAAAAATATATGAATGTAACCCCAGCAATGACTTTTGTAAATCACTCCGATGAGCTTGGCTCTCAACGAATAAGAGGAAAAATACATATATTCGAAGGTACTAAATCCTCTGATTTATATATTTACCCCGAAGGATTTCTCTCATATCGAGCTAGATCGCTTCGAGCCATTTGCTTGAAGAGAATATATAGATATATGTCTTGATCTTTACCATTCATATTGATCTAAGAGAATAAAGTGATATCTCTGGTGTATAGGGTGTAAAGAAATCTATTTCAATAATGTAAATATTTTTTTTTTAGAAAATGGAAAATAAAATAAAGCATTTGAACAGTTTATTTACATTTATTTATTTACATTTATAATATTTGAAAACAAAATGATCAAATAAAGATATTCAATAAAGGTATGACGAATAAAAAACTGGAGTGAAATACATGACTAGACTGGAGCAGGAATAGTGACTAGAAAGAAACATTCATATTCTCAAAGCAAAAAATGGGCCACCCTGAATAACTTCTGATCTATTCATTGGATCTTCATGTTCTAGGAGTCACTCATAATGGTTCGAGGGATTTATTCTCAAATATGCTGATTACTTAGTGCAGGAAAATTTTAGCTTCCGTACCTTCTTTGAATAAACACCTTTTTTTTTTTGACGGATTTGGATTTCAGAACCCAACAATATTGGGGATACTCGCAATTTGGGAAATATGGTCATAAAAGTTTGGTCAGGAGAGCTGTCCAAAATTTGAGCCTCTAATGCTAATTTTACTTTTTGCATATTGCGCCATATTTCGAGAACTTTTTATTAAGCGAATTAAAAAAAATACACACAATCATAAATTTTGTTAATCCAACGATAATTCCATGCAAAATATAATTTATAGTAAGTATTGATAATTTTATTTAATATGAGTCGAAAAACTTAATTGTAAGTTATGCAATTGTAAGTTATAATTTTTCTTTTGCATTATTTTAATGAATGTAATTTTAAATGGGTAAATGCAAAATTTGAGCAAAATCGGTCGAATAGTTCCGATGAAATTGAGTCTTAAAAACACGACTTAATACGAATAAAATAAAATTAACATTAAAGAGTCCAAACTTTGGACTTCTTTCCAGACCAAACTATTAAAATCATATTTTCCAGATTGCGGCTTCCCTCTAAACTGTGAAAGGATAACAAATTTGAATCCGTCAAAAAAAGGTATATTTATTCAGAGAAGTTAAGTTTTTGTGTCTTATTTCGTTACCTAAAATTTGACGTCTAATTAATTAGCATATTTGAAGTCAACCCTTCGAACCTTTAAATTTGAGTCCTAAATCGTGAGGATCCATTCATTAGATCAAAAGTTATTTCGGGTGGTCAGTTTTTTTTTACACATCGTACAGCCTTATTTACATATTTATTTTTTAAATTCCTTACTAACTTTGCTGCAGTCAATTAGAAAAAAAAAATCAATAGAAAGAAACATTAATAATTCTTAGAACACCTAATGAGAAAAATACTGTTCATTGTTGTGCACAACTTCATTTTCATATTCATTTTTATTTTAATTCTTTAGTAATTTGTCTTCCGTCAATTAGAAAGAACAGCCTTCGAAAGAAAGATTAATATTTCTCAGAATACAGTATACAGAAAAAATTTAGTTCATTGTTATACACAATTTTTACACTTATTCTTACTGTATTTCTTTATTAACTTTTCTCTCATTGTGAGTTTCAACTATGTGTTTAAATCAACAATTAGGGAAAAATTATGTTGCATATACATTTTGAACTATCAAGCAAAAAAATTTCAATTTTTGACGATAATTTACTAGTGAATGTGTTTTTTGACATTATTAACTCATTATTAACTACTATATATAATAAATTCTCATATTAAAGTAATTTAAAATGCATTTTAGAAATAAATTGATTATGGTTTTAATAATGATTCTGATTAAATTTTATGAGAAACCGTAGTTAATTTTTAAAAATGAAGCTTTAATTTATTATTAAAAGGCAAAATTCCGTAATTATTTTTTCAGTAAATAATTATAAGTAATCCCTTAAAATTATAAAATAATCTTTTTCCGTTGAAAATTTGCTTGTATTACATTATTTGTTTAAAATTTGTGTAATTAGATAATGAAATTGAAAATATTTGTACTGCGTAATTTTCTTAAAAGGCGAAAAGAACTCNAGAAACCATAGTTAATTTTTAAAAATGAAGCTTTAATATATTATTAAAAGGCAAAATTCCGCAATTATTTTTACAGTAAATAATTTTAAGTAATCCCTTAAAATTATAAAATAATCTTTTTCCGTTGAAAATTTGCTTGTATTACATTATTTGTTTAAAATTTGTGTAATTTGGTAATGAAATTGAAAATATTTGTACTGCGTAATTTACTTAAAATACGAAAAGAACTCAGTACAAATATTTGTTTAATTTTTTAATCTTTAAGTTTGTTTAAAATAACTTATCACTAAATTTGCGAGCTGTAAAATGAAAATAAAATAAAGTGTTATTAGTTTCTAAAGGTCGTGATTAAGTTTCAACGTACTTTTAATTTAATAAATTATAATTTCATTTATGCATATTATTTAAATATCTGTTTGTCAGAAGCGATAAAATATTTTTTAACATACATATATTTATAAATTTTTTTGCACGCAGTTTTTTTAGTAACAAACTTATTTATTATTGCTTTGTTTTCGTGTATTTTAATTTCTTAAAATATGTAATATAATCAAACTTCTAAATTTTTAATGCACGATATAATTAAATCTCTCTAAACATTTAAAGTGAAATACAGTTATGTATCATAAAGTCGATGAAGCATGATTTATTACGGCAAAGCGCCCATAGAGAAATTCAGGTTAGTGATAAAATTAAATTCAAATAAAATGAAATTAAACAATCAATATTAATTATTCACTTTTCGTAGACTACTTTTAAAAATGATTAGTAACCAAAAGATCTGTTTTGTTATGAAAAAGTGTATGCTACTGTAAACATTATGGTTAGAAGTTTATTTGGGAATAAAGAAAAAATATTATACAACAAGATAACAAAATTAAATATACTTTTCGGTATTAGACAATATTGTTAGTATAAATACATTTAATGTCTAAAATATCACCTTTGAAAATTGCAAAATATAATTTTTCTGAACTGTAAGTGTGCAGTCATGTTGATATTTAAAAAATATTTGTACCCTAAATAGTGAAAAATTTATTAAACATACTAAAAATATTGTAAATATAAGCATAACATATAAAGCTTAAAATCTATGACAGCAGTTTTCATTGCGTTTCATATTGATCACTTTATGTATGAAACTGAATGTTGTTTGTCCAATTGTGACGAATATAATCTCCTGAACCATTTATCCGACTAAAATGAAATTTAACTCAATAATAGATTGAAGTACAGACAAGGTTACAGTTGACATGAGAAAATTTTCTCCAAACAAATTTTTTATGTCAGAACCTTCACAATGAAGGTCTTAGCATGAAAAAATGACAGCCAGACTTTTAACAGCTTGTAGCTCTATTTAATCAAATACGAATTTCAGAGAGAATAAATTTCACTTTTTTAATATTTATATATTATTGGTGAGCACAAGTAAGTCTGAGTGAACAGAAAATCAGGTGGCTGGTTTGCGTTGCATATTGGAATAACGACACCGAACTTGTAATTTATAAGCTGATTTATACCCCGTGCCTATCCTTACGCTTTGAAAACATTGTTACGTATACAGAAATTCTAAATAATCTGGTATATTGAAGTACCGGGAAAGTTACAGCTGACATGATAATATTTTTCTCCAAATAAAATGTGAGAAAATTTTTTTCTTCATGTGACAAGATTTAAGATGAAAACCTTATCATTAAAAGATAACAACCAGGCCTATCTGACAGCTTATAGCTCTATTTAATCAAAAAGAAATTTAAAAAGGAATTAATTTCATGTTTTTAATATTTATTTACATTTGAAGAGAGCAAGTAAGTTTAAGGGAACACCAGTAAAATCATATCCCTGCATATTCTGCATTCTGCTAATGTTACTGAATCCGTATTTTGTAAGCTGATTTATACCGAGTGGTTATATTTATACTTTTTAAACATTAATATGTGAACTAAGCTCTAAAGTCTAATGGGATTTATAAAAAAAGTTAAAATTTCTGGGTGTGCAAAAATCTTGACTATCACAAGTAAGCTGAGTTAAAAAGCATAATTTTTGTTGACAAAAAAATATCATAAAATAACGGAAAGTATACTTTACTTTTTCGTTTCGTGTGTTTAACCTCTTAAACATGTGTTCTGATGAGTTTAAAAATTTAAAGTCATTGGAAAGCAGAGAATATCTTTATTAACTTTGAAAAAATATGTTGAACCATATGATAAGAAAATCAAAGATTATCGTTTTTCTTTGATTTTCTAATTATTTACTTATATCAAAGTAGTCATTACGTATGTAAAATTTCATTTCATTTTGACGACTCCGTCTTGGTGAGCTAATTTTTTCGTCCATGAATGAATTTGAATAAAAAAAACTAGTTAACAAAACATATTTTGGTTATTTTTTTGATATTTCTGAAAATAAGAACAATTAACTAAATTTTAAGTTTGAAAGAACTCTACTTTTCCAAATATATTTCCCAAGGAATTCTCATTTTAAATCTATTTTTTGAAACTGAAACAAGCATGTAGTCTGTTTACTAGTTGGTGAAAAAAATGGAAAATGATACATGCAACAATCAATTTCTTTAAAAAAGATAAATATCATGATAAGTTAGTCATCCGATGGGCTTGCTCAGACAATAAATACAATACCAATTTAAAGAATATCATTTTATATAGTATTGATATTATAATTTAGTGTTTCAATAGCGCTTTTTATAGTTAGATATTTTGAACTATTGCCATTGCCATTTGATCGATATTAGACTTATACAGTTTTTCTCTTTATTTGATAAGAAACACGTGGTCAAAATTTGAGATTTATATATTTGTAGCAGACTTAAATTCAGTATATATTTCAATTGGGGTGATTTCCTTGATGATTATCAAATATCGAAAGAAACTTTTAATTCTTTCTTATGTCTGATGATTAACATTAGTGCAAACTTAAGGAATTTACCATGGTCGATTTCTCGGCAGGCGTGTTATTTAACTTCACTGACAATTATTCTAATTACCTTCAAATTATCCGAATAATTACAAAATTTCAAAAGAAAATTATCTTTATTTTTCCATTTATCTCATAATGAGCACGTGGTCATAATGTGAGACTTCTATCTAGGTAAAACTTTTTACTTGTTTAGGTAATTACGAGCCTGAAATTATAGAATATTGAAATTTCTTTAGTGTTTCTATTTATGTGGCACAAATTTGCGATTCACACATGTGGTTCAAATTTGAAACCTTTATCTAGGTAAAAACGTGTTTTAAATTGATTTTGTCAATTAGGCTAATTACTGTCTAATTATCCCGATAAATCTAAAATATTGAAATAAAATGTTTTTCAGTTTCTTATATTCTTTGTAAATTTATCCAGTTACACTAACTCTATTACCCTTAAACGTTCAAAAGGTCAGATTCCAAATGAATGATATCTAGAAAAAAAAGAGTCTACTTAGAATACAAAATTGCTCTCAGTCCGAAAAATAATGGTAACTAGAAAGCTCCATAAATTAAATTCCAAAAAAGGTGTTATAGGTTAAAGGATTTTTTTAAAAAATTTATCCTGATTTCACCATTTCTGTAGCAGAAAAAGGAAGCATTTGATTCCAAAATTTTCTGCTACACCCAAAGAAAAAACTTCCGAAAAGCTCTAATTTTTAGAGGTTAAGAGATTTTTTTTTACAAGTAATTCGTTTTTAGCAATTTTTGATCTATATGTATGAAAAATAGGTATAAGAAAAAAGAAGTTTATTTTTAACATAAAAACTCTTACAACTTCGAAAGTATTTAACTTTTTGACTCACGTTTGATCTCATTCCATTTGATGAAATGTATGGAATATAAATCCTGATTTTAAATGACAGATATTTTAAACAAAAGAACCCTCTATATCTTTCTAACTATAACTCTGCTGATTCGTATTTGATTTCATTCTATGTTGCGTAAAAATAGTTAAGAGGATTCTATCCCATTTGTTTAGAGAGTAATGTTAAAAGCAAAAATTTCTTCACGCATAGAATTGAACTTTTTGTCCATAAAATTCATATAACTTCTAAATTTATTGTCCTATTGTCCAGTATTTTTAAAGTATATCATTCAATATAATGAATACAATTACACCAGGAACTGTCTTGTCTGGATATCAACATTTAAGTTTCTCATTTTCAATGCTCTTCTTTTTTCCCTTTCCCTCTCCAGACAGGGGTCACAAATATCCCCAATTGCTTTTCTCATTCTACAGTGCATAAAAGAAAAAAAGTGTACACTCACAATACTTGATCACAATATTGCATAAAGAATGCTATTGTGAAATTTCTTATTAACTGCTTTGTATCAGAAAAAGAAATAAGATGATATAAATTACATAACGTATTCTAATTATTAATCTTTTCACCTCTTTGTGGATAACATTAGCTTTGACTAGTGATTTACTCATAAATTTCTGTCGTTGTTATTTACATATTGAGCGTTATTGCTGATGAGAAAGAGAAAGAGAAATGGAAAGCTTATTTTTTCTTTTAAATTTTGCACGTAAGACTTACACTTTTTAAGTGCTGTTTTAAATATAGATATTCTTCTACTGTACTGACTCATTAAAGATATTCTACAAATTTTAAATCTGTTAAATAAGCTAGAAGAATCGAAATCTAAACTGATATAAAATAAAATAGTTCTTAATGTGGAATTTATTGAAGTTATATTATTTGATTATTACGGAGATAAGTAGAGCATAATTTAAATTCTAAACTTAGGTAAAATTAACAATTGGAACTAAAAAAAACAATTGGACGATTAACATTACATAGCTTTTTCTTCTGATTGATGTATTTTCTAACTATTATTTTTATGCAAGAGTGATTTTAAACATAGTTATCATCCAATTAATATTGAAGTTTCAGTGGCGCAAATGTAATTGAGAGCAATTACTTAATGTTAGTATTAAATTCTAATTTATATTAATAAAATAATTTCGACTGTTTTGAATAATTTTCTAGTCCTGAATTAAACTCCTTTAGTTTTTGGCACTGTAAACTTTTATATTAGTCCGCAATATTTCAGGAGATCACTACAATTTTCGATTCTTTATCTTCTAATTGGGAGGAAATCAGATCTTTCAAAGGGGCAACTTGTTATCACATTTCAAATTTTAAAGCTTTAACTGAGAAGTGATCTGTCGAAAAGTTTTAATGAACCTTTTTTGAATGCAGAAATTGAAATTTATTGATGTCATTTTCAAGTGAAAGAACAGAATTAGATTGTGTGACATATGATAGGCGTTAGATCGGCAAGTATCTAGTTATGGTAGGAAAAAAATGTAAAATTCAGTAAGTTTCTTATCATATTTTTCAGATGCAATTATTTCTTTCGATATTCTGCTACTTCAAGAGATACTTGTAATATTCTTTTTCAGTTTATTTCTGTATATATGCGTTTAAATTAGGTAATATAAAAAAAATATCGTGTTAAAGTTATTAAAATTGTTTTTAAATAAATAACCTGTTATGCTAGTTGCATTAAATAATGAATCCTGGAACACTACTATTTCCTTCTTATTGTGTTGCTTTTTAAAATAATTTTTTTAAGAGAAAATCAGAATTTGAAATTAATTAATAATTTAAAAATTAAAATTTAAAAATTAAAAAGACTTTAAATTCCATTTCTATATTAATAGTTAATACTAAAACACCAATAAGAATCTAATGAAAATGGATTATTTTATCTTCCTTTTGAACTTGAAAAAATTAATAACATTGAACATCTTAACAAAAATGACATTTTTGTAACTAAATAAACGCATATAACTCTTCTGAGCAATTAAAATTAAGAAAAAAAATTTAAACAAAAAGTGCATTAGAAATTTTAAATACTAAACCAAATTAATTTCTTTTCTGTTTAATTCACTTTAGTAGCTTAATTTATTTAATTCATTATTGTTGTCTAGCCATTTTTGTAAAAAAATAATGATCTTTTAAATTACAAGTAATAAATATTTTTTTTTCAATTTTTATTTTTATCTGAATTCATACATTTCTTTATTAAATCTACACAATCTTACATACTCTCAACAGTGCTTTCCCTTTTTTTAGAAAATAATTCTTTCTTGTAGTTACATATATGAATGTAGTATTTATTTGCTTTTTGCCTTTTATAAAATACGATCAAAGAACGTTTCAAACTGGAATAAGAAAAATGATTTAAGTTCGTATGATCTGTTGAAAAGTTGGAAACACTCTTTATAAATAAATAAAGAAAAGACAATCTTGGAATGACTGCCTTAATGGAGTCGAACTGAGGCAAATTGTTTTCGACATGACTTTAACGGTTTTTCAGCTTCAATCTACGGGCCATTAGTAAGAAGTAAGTTTTGTGGGAAGAGATAAATCTATATATAAACACTAAAGAGCAGCAATATCTTCGGATAATTATCTTTCCATCCATTGCCTTTTAGACCAGATGAAACTGTAATTTATTCTTTTTAATTTCCATTTTTCTCTTTTCTAGCACTTAAGTTTTAAATTATTAATCTTCATTTTATCTTGACAAAATTCTATGCGAAATTCTTTCATAGATACCAGAAATCAGTGGAGTTTTCAACGTTGTGTGGATATTTTTACAATAAAGTAAAGTAAAGTAAATTCAAGTAAACCTTTTTCGTTAACAGAGCGGTGAGATCCAGAGGGTCATGTGTTAAAGGCTCCTAAATTTCGTAAGCAACAACATGATGTTGGAATGGTATTTAATTACGCACTGACAATCTTTAGTTTCCAGACAAGCTGGTACTCATCGATTTGAAGATGGGTGGATTTTAAGCTAACATTAGGGAAAGGACCTTGCAGCTTAGTGCATCATCCACCTAGCACTAGCGGCTCGAACCAACGAAAAAAAAAACGTATATTAAAATAAAGTAATTTATTTTTGGCATTGTGTAAATTTCCCTTTCGTTGCGAAATCTTTATCGAGTTTCATGCATTTTAATGTATATAAGACTTTTATATATGTTTCTATTTTCTTAAAAATTTCCATCTTGCCAGAAATCATATTTTGAGAAAAGCGACAGAGCAAATTCAACGCGAATTCGGATCAAGTGAAGGTATATTTCATTTGAATTGCAGATATAAGAAGAGAAAAAATGAAAATTTCTCTTGGATATATCGAGTAGCTAAAGTTAAACTAATGCTTTGTGTAATTCAGAATATATGTTGCGTGTATACTACCAAGAGAATGGATGAAAACATTATAAACATCAGCTAACTTACTCTGAGTTTTGAAATGGATCGTCATATATAAGAAAATTTTACACTTTTAATTACACTTTTAAGAAAATTTTACATTTTACACTTTTAATAAAGCTTATTCACCTAAACTTCATTAAGATCCACTGAGTTTAATCAAATTTTATATTAAATATGCATTTGTTTAGCTTCATGATAAAAATCATTTTCTAAATTTTCTTCAATCCGGTGATTTATTAAACACACATATTCATGTCATTAGTAATTCAAATTAAAATAAATCAGAATTTAGATTAAAAATAATATTAATAATTAGATGAGGTAATCAATTATATTCAATTTGAAGGCCTTAAAGGTGCAATTAAAACAAGATTTAACTCTATTTCCAAAATTCACACGCTTTTAACAACTGAAATAAAATTTGTCAGCTTAAGTTACAATTTACTAAATGGTTTGATAATGATACCTTCGAGGTTTAGGTAAATGTTTAAACAGATTGATATTTAAATATGGAATTTTAATATGGATTAAAATATGGAATTTTACAATGGGATATATAATTTAAATAATTTGATTATCTGATGTTATATATTTAGCATCCTTAGTAGAGAGATCAATTATGAAGTAATTTAATTTATTTTTGAGCGTATCTGAAATAGTTATAAAGTGTTAAGTTTTTACAAGTATTTACATAAAACTTAATTCGTGTTAAAATCCAGCTTTTTCATAGATTGATAATCTTAGAGCTCAAAACTTTAAGTTTCTTTATGACAATTTATTTTTCAGTTATTGGCAAATCTCGCAAACTCTTAGAGCTTGAAATAATTTAAGAACTGAAAATCAACTTATATTCCAAAGAAAGGTTTGGTGATTTGGAAAATTTACCAGATTTAAAAAGAGTAAGTGTTTTTTTAAATGATAAAAATTTTTTTAAAATCAATTTTGTTATTCAATTTTTTTGTAAATGTTTTACATATTTAACTGTTAGCAATTTTTAATTCTTTTTACTTTTAAGTAACTATAGGAGAATAAACTATCTTTTGGAAGTAAGTGACATAAAATAACACTTTTTCAATTAAAATGACACTGAGTTCAAGAAAATAATTTACGTTAATTATCCTAGTTAACGTGTAAAAGGAAATTGCAAGAATCAATGAAAATCATTATCAAAAGTCATCTCAAGTACTTTAATAATAATTTCATTAGTGCTTCATCTGATTCTCATAAAATATCAATTTAAATCAAAATGATAGTATATAGTAACAATGGTATATTAACGGTGGTGTATATAAGAGCTCGTATAAAATTAATAATGCAAAGGGCAGGAAAGCATGTCTATATCAACTAAGTAAAGATGCATTTGATTAGTACGTAATTAAGTCAAACATTTATATATCCAGATTTATTAAATTAATTTAACCAACTCGTTATACTTCACAGCCTATAATTTAGCTAATAAGAATTGGCAATTTAATTAGTTTCAGATTTCTTTTGAACTGATTAGTACTATATTTAAATTTAAGACGCCATAAATACGATATTTATCAAGGTTAAAATTAAAGTTAAAGAAAGATTTTTAATTTATTTTAATTTAATATCATTGTATTTCATAATAAGTCTTAATGAGAATTTATTTGCATTAATTGAAGAAGAAATGCAATTTATTTTTAGATATAAATCTAAGGAAGATTAAGGAAAATACGTTATAGGTTTATATTATAATAAAATACGTTATACGCTTATATTATACAATTGAGCCATTATCTCATGCAATATTACAACAATTTTTATGCATTTTCACCTAAAAGTGATTATCCGATACAGTGGTTAAATTTGCAAAAGTACTTGATTCAAACAGCTGGTATTATGACAGACTTTATGACGAAAATATATTTGTAAAAGAACTATTTTGAGCTACTCGCAAACAGCTATTTTAAGAGCATCTGTTATTAAATTAAGATATCAGGACCTATATAGCTATATAGCTATAGTATATACCTATTTAATGAGAAGCAAATCTCGCAAATACCACTAATGAACAAAAAAAGGGTAGAAATTTACAAGTAGGGTAAACCAACCAGAGAAGGAACACTACCCAGTGAGGGAACATTTCATATATATTGATTGAAAATAAGAATTTGAAAGTTTTTCTTTAGATTGATTGGTAACAATAGCTTACTGCCAAACAATAGTAAGTCATCTAGCAATGTTTTGGATTACCTGGTCAAATAGACTTCTCTGGAAAAATTTTTAAACTTGTTATTATCTCTGCAACACCTTGTTTCCTTGAAAAAATTATAAGGTGAGTGTTTGTATTTTTATGTTTGAAGTGGAATTAATAGCATGTAATAGTTTTATTTTTCTCACTGTGAAAAGGACAGCTCAAAATATAGTTATTGAAGTTACATTTTATTTTTTTAAAGCATCATAGCATAATAAAGTACTGAGATAAGGGGGTGTTTATTCACTGGATCACCAAACGATGAAAAACCAGTGAAGGAACAAGTGTTCCTTTACTGGTTTTTTTTCTAAGTTAATGAAAATAAAAGATAAACTTTAATTTTCTTGAACTTTTAGTGATGTTCCTCATCAAAAGTATGTTAAAAACAACTTTTAACCAGTGAGGGAACAGGCATTTTCCTTTACTGGGTGTAGATTTCCCACTGAATGAACAGTATGTGTTAATATGTTGACACTTTAATTTTCAATTCATGATTACAAAAAAAGAGTTAACATTTTACAAGTATTTATATGTTATAATTTCAAGAGTAGGCTTGTTTTTAAATATTTGTAGGGCTTATAAATTCATAAAGAGCATTAAAAAATAACCAAAATTAAGTGTTCCTTTACTGGGTGTTCATTCACTGGTAAGAGCTGTTCCTTCACTTGGTCTTCTTACTACTTGTTATTTGAACCTCCAGAACTTGGAAACAATATTATGTAAGTTCTCTAAAATTTTTTTTACATAATTTGCAATTAGTAACAAATATGTTGACACTGTTATTTAACTAAAATTACGAGTTTTGAAATTAATATGATTTTTTAAAAGGCAAGCGAAGCTTAAGTGTTCCTTCACTGGTTAGTTTACCCTACCTTACACAAAAACGTGAAAAATGACGGAAACGGTGGCTAATTTGCAATCTAGCAGCTTTTAACAACTCATTCTCCTTGCAGGAGATTTTTCTCTTGATTGTAGCTGGCACAAATATAATGCTCAAGGACTTTTTTTATTTCCTCTTTTTTATTTATTTCCTCTTTTTTATTTATTTATTTTTTTTTAATTTAAGGAAAAGTAAACCAAGACAGCGGGTTATAAAACACCGCTACAATACGAAGTCACGTCAGGGAGTAAATTGCGCAGGGAAAAAAACACTCTGAATGAGTTTTGATCTGATTGAATTTTCATATGCTAGGACTCAATCTTCTTGGCTCAAAGGATTAACCTCAAATATGCTGATTCATAAGTGCAGACAGTGTTTTAAATTACGAAATCAGACACAAAAAGTGCTTTTTTCTGAATAAGCATGCCTTTTTTTCAACGGAATTGGATTTTTGACAATCAAAATGTAAGGTATAGATGGAATCTTGGAAATAGGATCCATATAGGTTGGTCGTGAAAGCTGTCCAAAGTTTAGATCTCAGAAAGTTCTTTCTTACTTATGTTACTTCTTACTTATATCGCCGTATCTTGAGAACTTTTTAATAAATTTGAAATTTTTTTACTCACAATTAGATTTATACGAAGATAATTCCATGTAAGAATAATCATTATTAATATCCTTTTAATATTTTTGAAATATTTCTTAAATAGTGGACAAAATTTTGAATTGCAAGGTATACAATCATTTGCATCATTTTAAAGAATGTAGTTTCAGGTAGCAAAACCCAAAATGGGAGCAAAATCAGTAGAATAGGTCTTGAGATATCAAATTTTTGATGTATGATTTACAGTTAGGATACAATGCAATTTTTTTTAAGTATGCGAAGCATCCCATTGTTAAAAAGTATAATATTAGAAAAAAATTCAAAGTTGATCAAAGAATTTAATTACGTAGCTCTTAAAAACTTTAATACCCTGTCCGGAAATTTTAAAAACATTCATATTAAGCTCATGTCTAAAAGAGAATTGAATTTTTATGCTGATATTGATTTTTTTAAATTGATTTATTTATTTATTTTAAATCTCTGTTATCATGTAATAAAATAATTTGATAGCAAATTTGATTCATTTACAGTGACACTCAATAGCAGGAAAAAAAAAACGGTAAATCTTATCTTTTTTTTAAAATATATACATTTTGTTTCGTCTATAAAAAACTAACTATACTTATAACTTATACTATACTTAACATATACTATACTTATACTTATAATATACTAGTAACTTTCGTCTATAAAAAACTAATGTGTANATATATATATATACACATTAGTTTTTTATGAGTTATACACAGTAAAATCTTTATACGAAATAGAATATGGTTTATAAAAGTATTAAAAAAGTAATAGTACTTTTAAAATTTTTTTGAGGATTCAACAAAAACATAATAGAAAATAGAAAATTTTAAAAACTTAGTTAAATACAGAAAATAATTAAACGTAAACATCGTAAAAGTATTTCTTCTTTAAACACACATAAAATTCTTCACGATTTAAGTTGGTGGCACAAAGTATGCAGAGTAAATTTAGCTGTCAAGGAACTATTTACCTAAGTAACTGTAGAACAAAAAGTTTGCAAAGTTTAATGATTATATCAACCTAGAAACTTCTAAAATAAATTACTTTTTTGTTTCGAAAGATCTAAGGAAATTCTTTGATAAAATTAAGTGTAAAAAGATGTTAGGAGAGAAAAAAATATTTTTAATAAAAGCAAGTAAGCAAAAATAATGATAAAAACTCCAAGTTAATTTCTTGCTTAATTTAATAATTCTAAAATGTTATGTTTTTTTTCCACTTCGCTATTTGCTTATAATTTCTATTCAGCACAATGAGTGGCATTGTATAGTTTGCGAATACAATTTTAAAGCATAAGAACATTAAGAATTTATCAAGAACATTTTGTTTAGTGTTTTTTTTATAACACGACAAATAAATAGTCACTACTTCGTTTAAAATAATTACTTTCGTGAAACATTTATCAGTGACTTTGCTCCTGTGTAATGGCTTTCACAGCATACTTTTACATCTGTAAATTATCTTTTGGAACATTCTTCAGTTGTACATTGGAACTCCATGAACAGCACATCGTTACCTCTGTGCACTTACATCCATGCAACCCAGGGTTAGCCTCGTGGTACTTTCATCCGCAGGCATCTTTTGCTTATCACAATCTATTTGCTTTCTTGTACTGATAGCAAACGGACGCGCATTTCGAGATTTCAATATTTCCCGGATGCCCCCTGTTTGCAAGGGTCGGGGTTAAGCTATGCTTTTACCAATTATTTGTAGCAAAAAATACTAAGAAATGAATTAAGAGTGACGAACGATAATATTGCAAATTTTTTTTTTGAATGTAATAAAGTTATAGAAAATAAAATCTCTAGAGTTTATTTTTTAAAGTCCATAGCATTTACACATTAGTTTTCAATAATATATCTTTAAAAATATGCATATTTTTGAAAATGTATGTTTGTTTTAAGATACAAAATTTGAACAATTGAGAGTAGTAAAATAACAAAAAAATTTATATCACATAAACTAGAACAGTGGCGGAATTATACAACTTTGTAATAAATGAAAATTGAATTTATAGTTGAGGATGAGAAATTTTAAAATATTCCAGCTTGATTCATTCTGGAAGGAGGGTTTGTCATTTTAAGCACTGACAAAGTTTCAGAGGTAATTATTGTTCAAAAAATGTAACGTCTAACTTGCCATCCGTATCGTTTCCTTTGAATCCTCTAATAACATACAATAATATATTCATTAGATAATATAATTAGTGCATAAATTACAGCTTTACCCAAAGAGATGGAAGAATCCCAAGAAGGTGTCATAGTGATTACTTATAATATGTAAATGTAATTTTGTTAATATACCGCGATATTGAAGTGTGTTCAGTGTTAGAATTACAATCTTGACATAGAAGTAATACTTCAATAATAAAGGTTTAATAAATGTCTATTAATTATCATAATAATAAATGTGCTTTGAAGTAAATAGAAAACTAAAGAAAACCATTGTAAAATAGTGAAGCTTCACCAAACACGATAGGCTAAAAATATATAATGAGAATCTCAGATTTTAGTCAAACGCAATTTATATGCAGAGAAAATTACCTGGTGAAATTACTATCTCATCATCTGGTAAAATTATTGTACTGTGTGGTGATGAAATTTCTGATAAAAAGAAACATAATTTTGGTATTAAAACCCAAAATATAAGGTATTTGAAGCATTCATTTGGTAATTTTTTCGTTCAAATGATAAAAGCTTACTATAAATTTTGGTTTTAAAAATTATAGTTATTATTAACACACATTTAGTGAAAATGCAAAACTGTTAAGTAAATTCAATCGAACAAATGATTTTTACGCCATGTTTTTAGGCATCAAGATAGAGTACCCAAATTTTTTCACATTTATCAAATTCTATCTCCTATTGTAAAACCATATTGTATTGCTAATTTTATCAAAATCATTACCAAAGCACTTTGGTAAAAATGATCGAGTTTTATTGTTTTCTCATAAAGCAAGAAGCATGGTAAATCTACCACGTTCTGGAGTTTTGACCATTTTTTTTTCTCTGTTTGGTAATTGCATTGAATTAATTTTATTTTAAGCAAATATGAAAATGAAATTTTCAAATCATAAAATTTTATTATTGAATTTAGAAAAATGTATTTGAATAGTTTGCGTGATACCTTACATGACCTAGATTAATTCAATTAAATGCTTAGTTGAACTGCGCGGACATTAATTATCCTTTTCCGAGTTGTCTTTTAATCATGAAGACGTATAGAGTGAATAATAGAAAAATTAATAAGGTGTCAAGCGGAAGAATCTTGACAGCTTCTGGCGGAAGTGTTCTCTAACTTCCTTTTGTGTAAAGGTCTTTTAAGAATTTATCCGCTTCAAGACTTAAATTAGAACTTCCAATATGGGTCTTCTTAGCTTGAATTAGAAAGTATTTTCATTAGAGGTTGTTCTTAGAATAAAACGAATTGAATATATTATCCGGAAAGTGGATTTATTAATGCAGAACATTGGCATCATCTCAACTTAAATTAAATCAAGTAAACAACTTACGAAATGATAAACATAGTTAACGATTACATGATTGGAATGAAATGTGTTTATCGTAATATGCATTTGGAATTATATTTAAGAGTTGTAAAGTATTAAATTCAAGGACTATTTAAAGATGGTTTCTGGTTTTGTAAATATTTAAATAAAAAAAATATCCTTCACCAAAGATAAATTGCAATAATATATTTAGAAAAAATTGTATTGCTATGCATGATTTTTAGCTTTTTAAAATAAAATTAAACATTACAATTCAAGGTAAACTGCTAAAATAAGTAAAACTGTTACACCATAACAAAATTTTCTCACTATCTTTTTGGAAACATGATACAAAGAAGCAGTGTTAAGATTAATATGTATTTCATACATTTTATTCTGTTAAAAAGGCATACTAAAATTTCACGATATTTTCTTCATTTCTGACGAAATTGGTGATGGAAACGCATCGTTCTGAAAGTTTGACGTGTTTTTTCTAGCTCATTTTGTCTACTTTTCGAAAATGTGATTTTTCTAAGTTAATTTGAAATTAAATTAGTTTTGAATTGTTTTGAACCCCTTTCTACAGTTTTGCTAACGTATGTCATATGCTATTGGTTTTTCTTGGACCTTAATACTTCGATTTGCAAATACGCCAGCCAACAATGGTGGCCATCTTGCATTAGTAAAACGCCTACTCAATGTTTTTCGAGATATTTAACTTTATGCTTGGAATTACTCAACAACGAGTGAACTCCTGTCCTGGGTAAACACCTGTGATTTGATATTTCCTGTGGAAACTAGTGAGCTACCTGGTCCTAAAGTTGTGGTCCCTAGAGTTGGCTGTTCAGAGAAAACTCGTCAGAGCATGTAGAAGAAAATTAATAGGCTGAACTGGACCCGGAATAGACGCAGAATAAATTGCTAAACTATAAAAGGAATAAAGCAAGCTACAAAAAACTAATCTTAAAAATTGAAAGGGACAAATTAAAAACTTATCTAAATAGTATTACCAATCAAGAATTCTTTAGTCCGAGCTATTTAATAGCAAAGAACAAATATAATACTCAACAACATATTCAGAAAATTGAAAAAACAGACAGAACTTATTTAACCGACAAAAAAGAATCAATAGAAACTATTCTTAAGTATAATTTTGTATCTAATCAGTACCCACCCCTGTCGGAAGCAACTTGCTATAATATCCACCAGTCATTTAATATCAATGAAGTCAGACATGATATTAACTAAAGTAAGAATAACAATGCCTCAGGTCCAGATAATCTTCCTCCAGAACTTATAAAGGCTATGTTTAAGTTCAATAACTACAGCCATGAAGACTTTAATCAAACGAATAGAAAAGGCAAAATGGAAAGGAAGACACACTCTGGGGATCTCATTGGACATCAAGGGAGCATTCGATAGCGTTCTTTGGGTTAACATCATTATAGATCTTAATCGCCTTGCAACTTCAAAAAAGTTAACAAACTTCATTAAAAGTTTTCTCTCTGATCGATAGATAACCTACAATCTCGAACAGGATAGCCAGACACAAAAACTATGCCTGGGGGTTTGAGCCACGGCCCAATCCTGTGGCTCTTTATCGCAAACGCAAGATTGAATATGCAGAGATCAGACTGTGAGACAATAATATTTTATGCGGATGACTTTAGGGTTCTCTTTACTGAAACAATTCTAGACCACTTGGGACCTCTCACAACAGTCCACTTGGAAAAGTTCAAACAGTGGGCTGTGGAACATAACCTGAAATTCAGCTCTGCAAAGACAGTAGCTATCGTTTTTCCCAAGAAGAAGCAACTCTCACGTAAACCCACAGATAAGATAAATGGAGAGAGAATTTCTGCTCAAACTGCAATAGACTACCTTGGTTTCATAATTAATGGTCAGTTGTCCTGGTTGTCCCATTTGGAGGCGTAACATACAAAAATTCTCAAGTTTTATGACAAATTAAATAGAGTAATTGGAATCGACTGGAGAATCACTCCAAACATCAGAAAATTTACTTATTTGAACAGTATATTACGCTTCATCCTATATCGATGTGAAATATGATTTAAAGATCAAGTAAGAATTAACAATAAATTAAGAAAAATATAAAGAATTCCCCTAATCTCAATCACCAGATACTACAGAACTACCTCAACTCCAGCACTCCAAATCCTTGCTTGCCAAATCCTTGTGTAAAACTTGAAACAAGAATTTCTAATATTTATTTTCATGAGGAAGAAGATTACGGGTATCAAATTATTCCGAAACTTAATGTAAGGCATCCAGCAGAGATTATAATTTTTAATTTCGAATACAACAAACCAACAGGAAAGGGAATCG
The DNA here is from genome assembly GCF_043381705.1 of Parasteatoda tepidariorum. NCBI lineage: Eukaryota > Metazoa > Arthropoda > Arachnida > Araneae > Theridiidae > Parasteatoda > Parasteatoda tepidariorum. The sequence goes on along the minus strand of NC_092204.1, from coordinate 47,244,258 downwards.
AGATAATTTCACTGGCGGATCCAATCTTAGGGTTCGAAATGAATTTGGAACAGGATGCGCTTTAATCGTCTATTCCGACAGACATGCAGTGGAAAATCATACCTTTAGGCACTCTGATTTTGAAACAGTGTTCCAAGTTGAGTTATGGGCTTTATATACAAGACAATAATTTGGATTTCGGAACAAAACTTAACAGAAACAGTAACACTCTTTTCAGATTCACTATCAGGTCTACAGGTCTTTGAGAACACTGGCAATTCTAATTACATAACTGATGCAATTAAAAAGATATACAGACCAAACATCCATTTTAACTGGATAAAAGTGCAAGTGAGAAATGAGGGTAACGAGGCAACTGACCAACTCGCCAAATCTGCATGTGAAAAACCATCTATCGACATTCATGAAATTCAAACGAAAAGGACTACCAGAAGGAAAATAACAAAACTATTGATCAACGAGTGGCAGCGAAGATGGGGCAGTGAGGAAAAGGGTAGACATGCCTATCAATTAATTCAAAGGGTTAACACCAACAAATTAATTGCAAATTTTTTTCCAAATCAATTCCTCACAAACCACGGGGCTCACGGAGAGCACCAAGCTAGATTGTTTGGCAAAGGAGCACTTTGTGACTCCTGCAATACTTTTGAAAATCTGGAACATATTTTAATAAACTGCAGCAAATTTCAAAACCTTCGACAAAAAAATTTTCCTAGACATTTAAATTACAACCGCCTTAAATTATTTTGGAAACAGAAGAAATTCAAACAGGGAATCATTAAAATATTGGAACGCCTTTTCTCTACAAGAGAACTTGACCAGACGGCGTTAGCTGTTTCCCATGGCTGGTCTTTGGAGCTCCTGCGAATAACATTTTCTAACTCATCACACTAAATTTCGTTCTTAACTTACAATGGATATAAATCAATGGATTTTTTTAAACAAATGTGTGCTTTATAAAGCACACATTTGCTCTACATTTAATGAGCATTTAATACACACATTAACGAGCTCTACATTTAATGAAATCCAGTAATTGCGCCTCACTGTTAACAATACTCTGTGTGTATTTTTATTTTATTTCAAGTGTTTTTTTTCGCCATCTTATAACCCTTTGCAAATACTGTATTTGTGTTTTTTAGAAATAACTTTCAATTAACTTACTGTTAAAAATTTTATCAAATTTTCTAACTGTTCATGTTTTGAATTTCCTCTTGTTTGTAAATGTTTTTTAACGGCTGCCTCGCTATAACTCTTCTACTTAAAATTGTATCTGGTTTCATTAGCTTTGTGCCAGTTGTAGCCCTTTTCACCATCACAATATGTTTGCTACCTTTATTCAATGTTTTTATTGTTCTTTGTTTGATGCCTCGCCTGTTATGTCTGAACACTCAAACTCTTAAATTCTGTTTACTGAGTAACTACTTTTGTTAATTTTAAGGTTTTACTAAATCCTTTGTGGCCTTCTTGTTGGAGTGAGGGAATCTTTGGGTCTTGGTGAGGTTGCTGCTCTGCTCCTAGCCTACATTACCCAGGGTTTTCCCTGGAGTTGCTTTTGCCTCTCTTGCCTATTATTCCGACGTGTGCCATGGATCGTCACTAAGCCTGACCTTAGTGAATCCTTTTTTTTCTTGTTGGGTAGTCGCGTGCGCACACTTTGAGTCAACAGTATGGGGGAGGGACTGGATTAACTTTGATTTCTGACGAAACCATTTCCTGGTATATGCTCCGAGCAAATATTTCGTCAAAGTAACTATCGTAGTATTTAAAGAAATATTTAACCAACAGTAAAAAAAAATATTTCGTCATTCTATTTTTTTTCTAAAAAAAAGAAAAAACACTTGCCGTGCTTAATTTTTGTGCGTGCTAACTTTTGAAATAACCACTTTATTGTGTACACCATGTAGCTGAGTCAAAGTCACCTTTATAACTAAAGAAAGAGAGCTACCACAGAGAGATAAATTACACCCGTGCCGAAACAGGATTTGAACGCACAATCGTCCGGGTATGAAGCCAACTGCTTGACCACCAAATTTTACTTTTTCGGTCACTTTATATTGTCTCGTTTTCATCCTAGTTTCGTCAATCTAGTCAACATCTCCTACAATGCCCTGCAATGAGGTTTCAAGTTGAAGAAACGTTTTCGCCATATACATGACAGTTTCCGTTTTGTCACAATTCACTTGATTTCGTGACGAAATAAGTTTCAAAATTAATGATTATCAAATCAAATTATCAAAATTAATTAAAGTATGCTCAAGGATTGTTGAATCATCAAAAAGGAGAATTCTTAAATCTGACAGGGCACGCATTAATAAAAATATTTTCAAATAATTATGCAATGAATTTTCTAGATTAAAATCAAATAACGATAAAACACGCAGAAAGATATACCTTCTTAAAGAGAACTTTAAAAAAGCTATCAGCATAACGAAGATCGCAACTTGAAATTTAATTCACAATAAAATTACAATTATGTCTAGTAAATGCTATTAACGTAAATTTTTATTAGCGATGTCTGCAGTTACATTAAAGCATATATTATTCTCTAATCAGAAACGCTGATTTTTGACAATCATAATGTTAATTGAGACGCTGGTATAACCATTTTTTTTCAATGGTGTCTAGCTGTTTACAAATAAAACTAAGAGGAGGTTACTTAATGACAAAACACAGCAATAGATGAGTTTTATTTTTTTGTGTGAAAAAATTTGGAATAAATTAATTTAGTATTTTGACACTTGTCCAAAAAAGTAACGGGTGAAACCATGCTATTATTTTTATCAGAAAATAGATTTAAGTAACTATTTTAAGTATTTTTTATCTATCCCTATAAAAATCATTCAAATATTTAAGTGTTTTTTCTTGTTTTTATTAAATATTTTTGCAAGAAAATGCTATCTCTTTACACATGAAAAATTATATTGACTAATATATGTAGCGCACGCAACGCTAATAGTTTTCCCAATAAATCTATAGTTTAAATTAATTTGACAACCTAAAATTGATCTAAGAAGTTATTATACTGCTAATTTTATTTAAATTGGAAAGTATATTACATCAGCAGTGAATATTTAGAACACGAAGAAAAAAATTAGGTTTAAATTACTATACTGTACTGCCAGGAATTCATTAATGTTTGAAGCATGAGTTAGGTAAAATTGTGTTTCATCAGTCACTTTAACTTAATTTTAGATATGAATTTATGTATTCAGATAAATCAGTAAAAAACTCTCTTAAAAAAAACTTTTCAAATTTCGCTTAAAACAAGAGAAATCGATTGTTTTTAAATATCAAAAGTAAGTTTTGTAAAAGTAATTAAGAATTTTATTTTAGTATAAGCTGTATTAACTTTCCACACTAGTTTCATCTAATGAGTTAGAAAAACATTTTGTACACTGAGATTTAGGGACAATATATTAAATATAAACTAGGAGGCTTCGCTCCCTGCTCGCTGGCTCTCGCCAACCCCCGGAACTGCTTTCGCAGTTCATTTCGGATTGCTTCGCAATCCGATGCTCGCTTTGCTCGCTCATTGGATACGTTCTTAACGTCTAGCTTTTGTATACCTTTTTGAACAATGAAGCTCCGAAAACTTTTCCCTGTAGAAAATTCTAAACTTGTGCATTTCAATATTAATTTGAAATTGCAAACAGTTCACATATTTTTCTTAATCACACTATTCTAAATTTCAGTTGTTGAGAAAAGTAACTGTTGTAAGTTTTGTTTTAAAGTCTTTCCCACCAGAGGGCTAAAACCATGTGTTGTAAAACAATATGAAATAGTACTGAACGCCGGATGTAAAGCATCGGCTTCGATGAAGATAATTTTGTGAGAATTTTTTTGATAATTCGGTGAGAATTCACCCGATTAGACATATGATGCTCACTACGTGCTCTTGCGCGCCGAAGCCTATCAATTAAAACGTATTAGCGTTTTATATAATATAGATTAGCCATATGATGCTCACTACGTGCTCTTGCGTGCCGAATCCTATCAATTAAAAATGAAAACTGTTGCCAACGCGAGAAAGGAAATATCATCGGTTCTATTGATACATACGTATTAGCGTTTTATATAATATAGATAGATTTCACTAAAGTCAATATTCACTGATAATTTCAAATACCCTTCAATATTTGCCTATAAGCATTTGTCCCTCACATAGATAACCACTGCCTTTTAACAATATTAATACTGAGAAAAAAATGTGGTTAATCTGTAATTTTTACCGGAGTGCTTGGGGAATAATTTTCTAAAATTAACAATAAAATATAACTTTATAATCTGTGATGAAATTAAGTAAATGTGATAAAATTTAGTAATTTTATTATAATACTTTAAAACATGACATAGAATCCATTAAATGTATTTTTCAGTTTTGTATTTTCTTACTAAGTGTGGGGTAAGAACAATTAAATATTTGAAAACCAAAATTTCCAATAAAACATTACCATATGAATGGAAAAATTACCAAATGAATGGTATAAACATCATATATCTTAATTTTATTAATCAGAATTTTTTTTAAAATTTTTTTTAAACCAAAAACGCCATTACTTTTGAGTACGATAATTTTACAAAATTGTTTTCTCCTTAAAGAAAGCATAAATTGTCAGAAAATTATCTTCAAAACATTCAATGAACTTCAAAATGACTTTTGAAGTTCATTCAAGAGAATAAATGCTTAGCATATTGTTAATATGTCTAAGTATTTATTCTCTTATCAAACTTTGAAGACTGAAGTTTCCGTCATCCCACACGCTTACGGAGTTAAATTTTACTTAGTCATATAAATCTTCATAAATTTAAACTCTTGTTTATCTATTTTTCAAAATTTTGAAGCACTGGCAAGTTACAATGTAAAATGTGTTATTTTAGACAGACTATAAATAAACCTAATAACCTTTTCTAAGAACTATAAATGTGCCATAGTAAGGATACATGATAAAAAAAAAGAGCTTAACGGGTTTATTTAGTACTTGAGTCACGTATAAATGGAGTCATAAATGTTAACTTTTTATTCCTAATGATTAGTGGCGCTGAATGCTTCTGCTTAATGCCATGCAATGCTATTTTGCAAAAAAAAAAGTTCTATATATATATGTATATATGTATATACCTTACAAATCAAAATTTTTTGGACCATTATTAAATAAAATAATAAAAAATAATAAATATTAACTAAAAATTATTTTTTACATGAATTATCGTAGGATTAACGAATAGTATTATAGCGTGCAAATTGTTTTAAATTCGCTTAAAATGTTCCCGAGATATAGCGAAATACACAAAAAGCAAAATTAACATTATGGGGTTCAAACTTTTGAGCGCTCTCCTGTCAAAACTATTGGGACCATATTTATTAAAATGCTTCATATTTTTTAAAATCTTCTATGTTTTTAAATACTCTTTCATGTCTAATTTCATAACTTGAAATATCGTTTGCACTGACAATTTAGAATATTTGAGGTAACCTCCTCAAGCTTCTAAGATTGAGTCCTAGAACATGATAATATAGTCATTGGGATCAAATATTGATCAAGGTAGTCCGCTTCTTTTTGATCACTGTACAATAGTGACCAATAATGGTACAAGTGCACCCACATTGTTTTTTCTATTCCTTTGCAAATCTTACCTCGATTTGCATTTCATAAAAGTTTGGTTCAATTTGAGTAATTACTGCATGGTGCTGCAATTCTTACTAACATGAGTGTATTAACTAGAATCTAAAAAAAAACTACTTAAAGAACTACTGAAGTTTAAGTTTATAAGCGTTAGATTCCCAGTTTATCTATTTTGCGAATTGATAAGATAAATGCCAATTTATAAAATAAAAACTACATATTTATTCAAATATTAGAAGAAATGAACTGAAGTTTGTTTGCCCAATGTAAAAGCAAAAGACATTTAATCTCATTTAAGAAACAAACAACTGAGGCGTAATGTTAGATATGTTGAATAACTATTTTTAATTTCATTTGTTCACTGCCCAAATAAAAGGTTTATACTCTTATCGAAAAACTAAGAGGTTTAGTTTAACGTTATATTGTTAAGAGACTTAGTTTAATGTTATATATAGAAAATAATTCTTTTTGATTTATTTTACCCATTTCCTTACTAAAAGATATTTTACTCTATTTTAAGAAGTGAACAACTAACGTTTAATGTTATGTATGTAAAGAAACTGTTTTTAATATTTTTTTCCAATGCTAAAGCAAATTTAATTGCGAATTAAAGTACCAGGTCTTAGTTAAATTATAGTATATAATTTTTATTTGGTTAAAACCTTCATTTGTGACATAAATATATATAAAATGGAACGAAACAGTTGACATGTTTCATGCGCTCAAACACAGGTGCCCATTTTCAAGACTTGGGATGAATGGGAAGAAACGAAAGGGATTCAAGATTTGTCAGACGTGAAAGAGAAGAAAGAAGAGTGATTAATCACTTTTTGTTTCTTAAGCACTATAGATACTTCTTGATTAATCAAGTAATATCTATAGTGTTTAGGTTTCTTGGCTTTATTTATTTAATATAGTATATAATATGTAAATTCTTAAAAAATTATCATAATTAGTACGCATGTGCATAAAATGTTTAACATATAAATGGAACTAATTAATCAACATGTTTCAGAACTTTATATGTTAAAGGATACTTAGTTAAAATAGCAGCGAAAGGCTAAAAAAAGAAACACTTAATCTTTTACTTTTAAAATATTCGTCTTTTTTAATAATATTTTCTGGTATTAAAATAGACGAATAGAAATTGCTTCACCCAAGCAGCCCTGTAAAATAACAGGAAAAAAAGTAAATGGAGAATGCGATAAACGCAATGTTTTATATTTTTGAAGTTAAACGAAATCCTTTTGGCCGAAAATCTGCATATTAAATCTGTTCTAGGTAGGATAATTACTCTTTCCTGAACTTCTTTTATCTTTCCCCTCTAGTATAAATTGCAGAAACGAAAAACCTTTTAAGCATTACATTAGATTTTTATTCTTTTTTCCAGATTCTGCTTACATAGTTGTACACCACAAGCTGGAGCAAAACTGTGTAGAAAAATTTCTCTGGAATAAAAAGATTTTTTTACGAGTCGTTTTGGAGAATATTACATTAGACTTCAAAGCTGCATTAACGCAAAACCTTAAGGGAGCCTGATATGAATTATAATTTTTTTGCGTTAAATACATTAAAAACTAGATTACAGGAGTAATTGATTTTTTAAGAATCATAGAAAATTTAGATGTAGTAAACGTTAAGATGATTAAGAAAATGAACTAGTTTTTAAGTTTAGAAAGTTAACACAATCACAATTAATTTTAACATTTAAAAACAAATTCTGCATGTTATGAGAATTAGCGCTGCAAAAGTACTAAAATACTTAACTACAGCTGAAAAAATAATTACATGCGTAATTTAGAGAAAATAATTAAAATGACAAATTGGAAGTAATATTTCTATGAACATTACTCAAGTCTTTTTCTAGAGATTTTCAGTACTCAATTTTGATATAAAAATAGATTTTATTTTTCTCAGATTTCCTATTCCTCATTTCTGTTTAAAAATTGATTCAAGTTGCAATGTTTAAAAATAATTTAAAAAGCATTTTTTAAATTGTTGTTTTAATATTTTTTATTTTATTTTATATTGTAATATTCCGAATTGATACTTTAATCATTCTAATTATGATATTTTAGTAAATACAAGATATTTATTTTATCAATAAAGAAAAATTTAATTAACACTTATGAGTCCCATTACCTTACTTTGCAGTTGAAGTCAATGACGAAATTACAATTTTTCTTTATTTACAAAGTAAACTATAATTTTTTGTAAATACTTAAAGAAGAGTAAAACATGCAAAATAAAACACAAAAATATAAAGACTGAAGAACAAATGTTAGGCAAGTTTATTTTAGTAAATAATAAAATAAATATGCTTGTAAAATTGAAATACCGTGTATCAAATATTTTCCTTTTCAAAAAATTCTTTCTGAGATTAGCTATATTTTAACAATTTTGTGTTTTTTGAATGTTTCAAGTTCAGTTTGAGATATTTCTGGACATTAATATTTGTTATGTTACATTTGAATGTCTAAAAAATGAACAGTTGTTTTAATTATTTTTAAGAATTAAAATATTATTGACAAATATATTAAGTGTTTTTTTTTATCTGTTTTGTTTTAATAAGATCAAAATTAGTAGATGATACTACTTTTAGTAATTACTTTTTTTGCTAGCCAAAATAACTTTTAAAATAATACTGTCTCTTTTATCCATTGTCTGCTTAAATAGTTATTTGCTGCTCAAATAAAATACTATTAAATTAAGTTTCTTAGCTGAAAATTGTTTAACAAATTCTTGTTGCAATTTCATATAATACACACATGTTACATATACTCAAATGTGCTACGAAAATAATAATCTAAATTTTTGCACTTATTTTTACATTATATGTTCCGTAAAGACCGCATTTAATATATGGTTTTGGAATCTTTATAAAAAATGGAGACAGCAAAAGTATACACATTGGGGGCGTAAAATAGGATTTAATACAGGAATAGAATAAAAACGCTATCAAATTCATTGTAAGCACAGAACATCAAAACTATTTAAATTGCGCAGGTAAACTTCAGCGTGTTTCTAAATGCTCTTCTTTATCTTATTCTTCGACCAGTGTTTTTAAAACTTTTCTCAATCTTAGTCTTAGATTAGTCTTTATACTCCTCCCTATATTAATCCTAGACGTGCCTGCAAATTTCTCACGATCATAGTCTTAGACCAGTCCTTAAATTTCTCTCTAAATTAGTATTAGACCAGTCTTTAAACTCCTCACTATATAAATCCTAGACCAGTCTTTAAACTTCTCTCTGTCTTAGTCTTAGACCAGTCTTTAAATATTTAAAATATTTAAGAATAAGGTTAAGATTCAATAAAATGAAGAACATGCATGTTAATAAATAGTAGAAAATATTAAAATATTGCAAAACTTTTTATTAACTATCTTTCTATTGCTATTAGAAATTGATTTAAAAATATTTACCATAATAAATGTTAGATTGTAATTACTGTGTGTAAATATAAAAGTGTCTGAATAATATAGCTTCTCTTCATACCGATCGCACAATGAATTAAATATTACATTTTATCTGAAAACTGAAGCCATTGTTTAAAAGTATTCTGAAATTTGTTTTAAAAAAACCTTTCTTTTTTTGAAAATAAGTGTTGAAAACAAGTTTTTTTAATATTATTAACCACTAATGTTATTGAACCACGAATGTCATTAAAATAAGAAGTACATTACTCATAATAAATTTCGAATTGAAAATTTAAAAACTATTTTCTACATTAATTACTGCTCTGCAGAAATTACAAGTGATAAAAGAAAGGTTTGTAAATGATATAGCTTGCCTATCTTACACCCAATGGAATGTAAATTACATTTAATTGAAAAATATAATTTTATAAAATATCATTTTTCTCAGCAAATATTTATTCTTGATAGTTTACACTTTTGTTATTCGAATAATAGATGTTTAGTCTGTAGGAAAATGTTTACGAAAAACTTTTTTGTCTGATTAAAGTAATGAAATTATTTTCAATTTCACAATTACAGAATATCTGAGTGGAGTCAAAAATATAATACTATTTACTTGTTGAATAACAAACAATACTATCCATTATTTTTCATTAAAATTTTTGTTATTTGATAAGTAGGACATTAAGTGTTGAAATTCTTTAATTCTGGAGTCAAAATCTTATTGAGCATAATGTTTGAACAAGAGTTGTCAAAAAATATTTTATTTACTTTTTGACTTGTTGTTAGTGAACCTAACTTAATTTAAAAACTATATTTTAAAGCACTTGCTGAATTAAATTGTGGTTTTCCAGAAGTTCATTTCTAGGTACACCATAAAATGTCTCAATTTAGGAAACATTTGTCATCTTAATTGTCCGATTCGAAATTTAACCGAACTCATAATAATCATATATTTGAAAGAAAAAAAATAGCAAATGTCTTAGTTGCTGAAAGTACATGCGCATTCTGATCAATCACTACTTCGTGTCTTTGAAAATTTCTTATCCTCAGTAACAAATTTTATTCAGCTTACAAATTTTTAGCTTTGAACTAAAAAAGATAATATATTTTAAAACGCAGGAAAATTCCCCAATTACCGTAAACATATGTGCACTCTGATTATCAACTAGTATGTGTCTTTCAAAATGTATAATTTTTAGTAAGGATTTTGGTTCAGTTTACAAATTTTTAGCTATGAACTCGAAAGGATAATATATTTTAAAAAGCAGGAAGCTGCTCTAATTACCGTAAGCATATGTGCACTCTGATTATCAACTAGTATGTGTCTTTCAAAATTTATAATTTTCAGTAACAAATTTGACTCAGTTTATAAATTATTAGCTCTGAACTCAAAAGGATAATATATTTTAAAAAGCAGGAAACTGCTACTTTAAGAAGCAGGAAAACGCCCTAATCAACTTAAGCATAAGTGCCTTCTGATTATCAACTAGTATGTGCATTTTAAAATTTATAATTTACAGTTTATTAACTTTTAGCTCTGAACTCGGAAGGATAATATATTTTAGAAATCAGGAAAATACCCTAATTACCGTAAGCATATGTGCACTCTGATTATCAACTAGTATGTGCATTTTAAAATTTATAATTTTCAATAACAAATTTGACTCAGTTTATAAATTATTAGCTCTGAACTCAAAGAGATAATATATTTTAAAAAGCAGGAAACTTCTCTAATTACTGTAAGCATATGTGCACTCTGATTATCAACTAGTATGTGCATTTTGAAATTTATAATTTTCAGCAACAAATTTGATTCAGTTTGCAAACTCTTAGCTCTGAACTCAAAAGGATAATATATTTTAAAAAGTAGGAAACTGCTATTTTAAGAAGCAGGAAAACGCCCTAATTACCGTAAGCATATGTGCCTTCTGATTATCAACTAGTATGTGCATTTTAAAATTTATAATTTTCAGTAACAATTTTGATTTAGTTTACAAACTTTTAGCTCTGAACTCAAAAGGATAATATATTTTAAAAAGCCGAAAAATGCCTTAATTAACGTAAGCATATGCGTATTCTGATTATCAACTACTACGCGTCTTTTAAAATTTATAATGATCAGTGATAAATTAGATTTAGTTTACAATATATTAGCTCGGAATTCAAAAGGGTGATATATTTAGAAAAGTTGGCAAGTGACCTAATTACCGTACGCGTACATGAATTCTGGTTATAAACGAGTACGCTCCTCTTGAAATTTACAATTCTCAGTAAAAAATTTGATTCAGTTTCCGAATTTTTAACTCTGAACTTAAAAGGAGAACATATTTTGAAAAGCTGTCAAATATCCTAGCGATAATCACCGTAGGCATATTCGCATTATGTTTATCAACTAGCTCGCGTCTTTTTTGAAAATTTATGATTTGTAGTAACATAGTTTACAAATTTTAAACTTTGAGATAAAATGTATAATATATTTTGAAAAGGTGAAAAGTGCCTTTTATAAGCAGTATGATTATAAACTCGTGAACTTCTTTTAAAATTTATAATTGCTAGCAATAAATTTTATTCAGTTTTCGGATTTTTATCTGTCCCTAATAATTTTACTCATCATTTGTTTAATGTGTGGTATATAATTGATTCGTCCTTAAACACTTGTTCAAAACTGCTCATTGTTTTTACTTGAGACTCTAAAATTTTATGCTGTTATGTTGTTCATTTTTTATTCATTAAAATAAAATTCTAAGCCTCTTATCTACATTTGCTTACTCTTCAACGTTGTGGAGCTTACTGATTGATCAACAACATGGTTATAAACGCTTTTCTTTTCTGATTCAGATTTTTTTTTTTCTAAACGAGATGAAGAACTATCTATTTAACAATTATTATAATTCTCCTATCTATACATACTTATTCTTTAACTGTGTGGCGCTGACAGTGGGATAAAAAATATAGTCATAGTTAGTTTTTCTCTCATCCAGAGAGTTTTATTTTTTAACATGATTAATCCAGTTTGTAATAAAAATATTAAAATTAAAAACATTTGTATTCTATTTAAATTAGTTTTTTAAAAAAAATATCATAATTCTCAATGGTATTTTTATTGTTTCTTAAATTCTGACAAAAAATAAATCATTTGTTTAAGAATAATATTTCTTCCATACACTTGAAAAAATAATTTAACAAAAAAATAAATAGCCGAAAGAGTTTTTATTTGATGAACAACCAATGTAGAAAGCAAAGTCACATTTGCTTCCTTTTTTTTAAAGAAAAAAGAGATAAAAACATAGAAGTAAATTCTTAGTTATTGTAAGAGGATTAAGACGGGTTTTTTTCAATTATCAGGAATAGAAATAAATATGCTGTGAAGAAAGATATCTGATATAAAAATACAAAGATTTAATTTTTTAAGCACATTTTCATGTTAACTAAATATATTTTTTGTACAAAATAAACTTTTTTTCTCTGTAAGTTAGGTTTTAATAAGATTAAAATAAAGCTGAATAATAAAAAGGCATTTTCTTATGAAAACAAATTAATTGATGTTTTAGCGCAGTGGATCTGCAATATATTTCGAATGTGCTTGAAGTTTTTGATGAGTAAAGGAAATAATAGCAAATTAATAAAATATTTATTGAATAAAAGATTTATTTTGTTTTCTTGTAAGTTAACAAGATTAAAAAAAAGCTAAAAAGCAAAGAATATATTTTTTTCTAGAACAAGTCATTTTACATTTAAACTTGATGCTTTTATGTAATGCTTGATTTCCCATTTAGGTTTTTAATCAATTAAAAATTTGAATAGATGTCAAAATCAGAAGGCAGGCATTAAGAAGATAAAAATTATCCTAAAAAGTGTCGCAAACATAGGGGGAGAAAGTTTTCTCGTTTTCAGACATATATATATATATATATAAAAAAAAAAAAAAAAAANGCATTTTCAAACATGTGTGTAATCATTTTTATGTCGATGTAGACAAGGTGGCTCCAATTCAAACAATTCATGGAATAATTTAGCAAGATATATCGTTTTGTAGACAGTAAATTTGTAGTATTTTTTGTAGTTTTCCAGCGTAACGTCAAAACTGTACGAGTGTTTAACAATTTTCACCCTTTCAATATGATTAGCGATTATATATGACAAGGTTTCAGCTTATTGATGCCTTTTCTCCGCTCGCTGAATTTGTAGAATGAATTTTGGAATCCTTTGAATTCTATTAAAGTGTTTACATACTCACTTAATATAAAATATATTTTTATGGGCGGAATTTAAACGAAATGATGGTGAAAGGAAAAGTAGACTATTTTCAATGATGTTTAAACTGGATGCATATGTGATGCACTAAAAAAGTGTTTAAAATTTCGATATTGAATAGAAATCAATATAAAGCATATTAAGGAAAGAGATGAAAATTCTTCCCGACGAAATAGGAACTTATATTCCCTGCAAGAACTGTACCGATATGCAACTTACCCCGGATCACATTCTCGAGATCATCCCGGATCACATTACCAGCCCTTACCCCATATGTTTTACAACTGGGTATGTTATCACTGGCTTCAGAACTTCGTGAGATCCTCTACAGCAGGGGTTTCCAACTGTCGGCCCGGGGGCCGCATCCGACCCGCGAAGCCCTTTTAGTGGCCCGCGAACTAAAACATATTAGTTGTCATTTTTTGGCGGACAATTTTCGTAAAAAATCTATATGGGTTTAAAATACTTTTCTCGTTAATAACCCGAAACCTAATTTCTTCGTTTCTATGAAATTTAACATACCAACGGTGCAAAAAATTTATTTCTCGGGTTTTGCATCCAAGAAAATATTTATTCAAATACCAAAATAATCATGTATGTTGCTCTTTTTTATTTCATTTTTTTGTATTTTGTGAATATAATTCAGCGTGTTCGGCCACTCATTTCGGACGAAATTATTTACTCACACATTTGTAAATTTTAAATGTAAATATTTATTCTCTGGAGGTTGCAGCCGATAAACCTCAATTTTCTCATTGAACATTTTGTGTGGTACTATGTAAATTTTAATACCAACCTTGTTAAAGTTTTATATCTTAATAATTAGATATCAGTTGCACATTAATTGTTTAATACATAGGTGCTCATTAAAGTTATTGTAACCCGAATTTTTATTATTTATTTAATATTTTTAATAATATTATAAGTAACAACTAAGTATTTCTAAAAGTCTACTTCTTATTTTAATTTGTAATTCAATACTTTTGTTTTGTATAGCTCGGTAAAAATCTGACAGTAATATTTAATGTTCCTTCAAACATAAAAAACTCTTACATAAAATTTTGATAAAGTTGTGGCCTGCCATTTGATTTGTGTTTTTAACTGTGTCCCCCAGCCTCATGTAAGTTGGAAACCCCTGCTCTACAGTAATGATGTATTGGAGCTTGCGGATGCAGTTTTGAAGGCACACGAGGCCATTTAATTGTCCATGGACACGGTAAAAAAAAGGATAATTAAAACAAATAAAGTCGAAAAACATAAATCCTTGAAAAAAAACTTAGAATATAAGCTTAGTATATACATTGTAAAAAAAATTTCGCATCAAATTATGGTATAAAGTACCGGCACTCTGAGAACCTGTAATTTTTAAAGAGAAATCCATTTTTACGGAGGGAAAACTTTGATAAACCGTAATTTTGACAGTAATAATTATAGTAAAATCATAGAATTACCCCAATTAAATAAATATTACTAAAAAAATTACTGCCTAATATTTTGCGGAAAAATGGATTTTATGAAAAATTGGAATATACTGATGATGCAATTAAAATGCCGGTACTTTAAACCGTAATTTTTTACTTCAGTGTACTTTATTTGTACTTAAAATTCAGTATATAGATTTATGGTATAACTTTAAAAAAAATGGTTCTGCAAATTTCAGGAATTTTATTTAAAAGCATTCTTCTATTTTTTACTTTATTTTGAGGAACTGAACAGCATTGTCGTTCTGATTTATGGAAAAATTACGTGAATTTAAATTATAAAGACAAAAAGTTAATTTTTATATATATTTTACCAAACAGAAAATCACACTATATTGAACAAAAATTGTGTTGTTTAACTATGTTTTGTATCAATTCTCGCATATGTTAAGAGCACATGAACACAATGTCCAAATAGTTTTATTTTAAGTATCTTTCAAATTAATGAATAATAATTTACTTTGTTTTTTTTTTAAACTAGAAGTTAATGAATTAAGACTGTCATTACGTCAAACAGCCCATTGGAAGGTAAAAGAGGGCAAGATCACCATATAAAAATTTTGTCTTGAAAAGAATTATTTTACGTCAAGTAACTCCACATTTGGACTTCATAAGCGCCTAATAGACTTGGTTAGAAAATCAATTCATAAGAATTATCAAACACGTTAAATCCCATTTAAAGCTCTTATTGAGGGGTTTAGTACAGAACTCAAGCGAAATTGCAGATTTTACAGTTTTACTCGGTTGTTGTGTTAAATAGAGTTCAAGTCAAGTGAACTTGCAGGCCATTCCAGATGCAATAATATGTAGTGTCCTTAAAGCTAGGCAAATAATGAACCGAAATACTATCTTCTTGAAAAATAGGAGCATCAACAGACTTATCATCATTAAAATTAAATAGTCAATGTCTTTATATCCTCTATTTGATTTGAGTTGATATCTGATAATCTAGAATGTTAAAATAAAGACACCGAAATCCTGGTTTGTGATAGTGGTCAAATCTCTAAGCCAATCTTATCCGTTATAAGAAAAATGACACCAAAAATTTGCAAATCTACATTTATTTAATTCTGCTTCTCGTGAGTTCTCTAGGACAGACTATTTTTTTTGCCCAGTGATGGTATATTAGAATGTGCTATTTTTTTCCAGATATAGTATTTTCAGCTACAAGCTCTTTTCTTCAAAAGCTCTTTTTCTAAATATTCCGGACATTTCCAGATTTGAAAAATAATAATAGTGGTATATTTTCCAAACTACTACCACTATTATTTTGTAATACCCTACTATTATTATATAACACCTTATTAATTTGGAAGTTGCTGCTTTTTTAAAATCAGTCAAAGTAATCCTTTAAATGTGTGTTTAATATCCCTTATAACTTGTAGAAATATATATTTTTTATTCCTACTGGCTTAAACGTTTTTACTTTTATTTGGTACCCGAATTTTAAAACCCATGTCTTACATTTAAGCAACTGGTATCAGATATTAAATGAATAAAAAGAATGAAACTCACTAAATTATTATCTGCAGTTTATGTTGTTAACAATAAAAAAGAAGCAAAGTTGAAAATAAATAAGCAAAACAAAAGATGACTTAAAAGATGTACAAAAAAAGGTTTTTATTATAAATATTTCTTTTTTTTTGTATTTTTGTTCTATACACAAACAAATAAAGTAAAGACATCATTTAACATTCGAACCCAATAACTTTCTTAAAAATTTTTCATTCTCTCTGATTCGCAAAGGAAAATGTTAAAACAGTTTTTTACGCAAACTTTTTAACAAAATAAAACAACAAAGTGAAAGAAATACGAAAGAAGTCATTATCTTCGAAAGAACAAAAAGGGTGCAAATTATATAGTAAAAAGAGTACCTCAAGTACATTTCATTGTATAAGTTTTATTGTTCCATTTTGAATGCGAGTAATATTATTCTTATGAAGCATTGAATTTCTTTAAATACTATCTATCGTGTATTACTGTATTTTTTTAAAAAAAGTTCAGCTGTTTTATTGTTTCTATTGATGTCAAACAACAGATGTAACAGGAATCTCATTGTTGCACATAAATTTTTACTTCTGTAAGAGGTTTATTTTAAAGAAAATAATTTTTAAATGAATTATCTTTTTTTAGTTTCATATTTTTACAGAGAGATTTATTTGGATTAACAAACTATTGTCTCTTACTCATATAACTCAACTTTTGAGCTACTCACCCTGAAAAAAAATTATCATAAGACTACAGTACTATTTGGCATTTCTGGTTAAAAAAAAACAACAACATAATTTCAGTTAACAAAATTGTATGGTATTTAAACCAGTTGTGGGGCTAGAATACCACCATTATCAACTTTCATTCATGAATAAGTACGCAAAGATAGAATCGAGTCTTGTATAGTAGTAAATTGGAATTGTACTATAGTAGCAGGCATTACACTACATTACTCCCCAACCAGAATTTTATCTGGGATAGAATTCGATTAATGGAAATCACTAGTTGATTTATTGCCGTTTTGGGAAAGACCGAGAGGTCTGTAAAAAGTTCATCGGACATTGAGCGATGGTCGTGGAAGCTATATTATGTTCACGATTGTGTACATGGTCGTGCTTGTGTTGCTATTAACAGACGAGTGTGTAAAAGCTCTAGTGGTGTGTGATCAAGACTGAGTAGCAACAATGTGAGGAGGACAATGCTGCAATAATTAATACCAAGTCAACTGTTCAATGTGTTTCATCCATCAAAGTAGGCTAGTTCAAACCGAAGTGGAAGTCATTTTCAAGATAAGCGTTTTCAAATCACATCCGGAGGCCACAAATGTAGGCCTCTCGTTTCAGACAATGTGAAACCGTCTCCTATCAAAATGAACCAAAAGACAGAATTGAGTTAATACATAAACTAGTAAATTGGAATTGTATTATTGTAGTGGTAGTTACACTACACATTCATTTGATATTTTTTCGTTCATATGACAACAGTTTACCAGCAATTCTGGTTTTCAAAATTATAGTTCAGTATCTGTCTCAAATTCAACAATTTTCCACTGTGAATAAATCGGTAATAGCAGAATAGCTTAGAATAACAATAACTTGCGAAATTCAATGTATTTATTTTCAACCCTGTGTTTTCGCTTCCTTGAAAGAAAACAGAAAGAAGTCTGTATCATCATTTAATTTGAAATCAGTGATTTTGCTACACTTTCAACGAACCACCACGACACATTACCACACCTTTAAAGAGAATTTTAAAAAATTGAAAATCAAATGCAATCCAATAGATGATTGTATACCATGCTTTAAGGCAGTGATTCTCAACCACTGTGCCACGGCACTTTTGTGTGCCGCCAAATTCTTAAACTGTGCCTCCAAATATTAGAAGCGAGACAATAAAAATTATTAAAAATTATAATGATTTTTTTAAATTACGATAAAAGTTTAAATTAAAGAAAAGTGTACATGATATATATATATATATAACGACAAACACCGACAAAGTTTTCGTGCGGTTAAAGCGTGGAAAAATTATAAAAAGTATATATATATATATANTATATATATTTATTTCATAATTTTTCCACGCTTGAACCGCACGAACATCTTTGTTAGCGATTGTCTCGTCTCTGACGGTCTTAAAATAAGTTAAAATAAGAAGAAAGTGTTTAAATTGTCTTTAACACGCAATTTTAAAAATTTTTAAAATACGTAGGAAATTTAATGACTATTAAAATAATTAACAAAGGCTAAAACAAGCTAAATATTAACTTTCAAACGGAAATCAAAGCTAATCATTAAAGTAAGCTATGCAGTTAATCGTTATAAAGCAAATTAACAAAGAATAACTAACAAAAAATAAGCTAACAATTAATAATTAGAGAAGAAACTAATTAAAAGGAAATCACAAAAAAATAATACTTAACGTAAAAAAGACTAACAGTTAGTAATTATAGAAAACAAGCTAACAATTAATAACTAGTAAGAAAAAAATAAATAACTGTTACTAACTAATAAAAAATTAATCGTAAGAAATACACTGGTGTTCAAAACTTAAGCAACAAGTGATTTTTCGGCTATAGCTCCCCAACAAAGTGTAAGATAGCCGTGAAATTGCAGTATAATATGCACGTAATTCAGTAGAAAGATTATTTGTATGCAAATTTTAGAAATAAAATGTCGTAGGTGATGTAAGTGTACGTAAACCTTGTGGGTCGGCGCTCACAGGTCAAAGCTGTGATAAAAGGATGAAGAGCACCGTAGCTAAAGACATTCGCTGCAAGTGCAAGTGATTTGTTTTGTGAAACATGTCTTCAAGAAATCATTTCGACGACTTTACTCGAGGAAGAATGATTGAGAAGCTTGACGAGGGGCGTAGTGTGACCAGTGTCGCCGAAGAGTTCGGGATCAACAAACGTGTTGTTTCTCGTGCTTGGAATGCCTTTAAAACTACTGGTACAGCTGTTCGGTAGGTTGGTGGTGGACGTCCAAGGAAAACAACACCAAGAGATGACCGTTACATTGTCCTCCAGGCGAAAAGAAACCGTTTTCAGTCAGCGAGCGCCCTATCTCAGCAACTGTGCACAGCCACAGGACGACAAGTATCAAGATTTACAGTGGCCAGACGCCTCCACAAAGGTGGCTTATTTGCTAGACGTCTTGAACGCTGCATAACTTTAAAAGGTAGCCATCGGCGGCACCGATTAGAGTGGTGTAGAGAACACGAAACCTGGACACCTCATCAATGAAGTCGCGTCCTCTTCACAGATGAGAGTCGTTCTAGTGCTACAAGCGATTCTCAACGTCAGTTGATCTGGAGAGAGGTTAGAGCTCGATTTCTTCCCAATAACATCGCGGAAAGAGATCGTTACGGTGGTCCTGGAGTTGTCGTCTGGGGTGGCATTATGTTGAACGGGAGGACTGAGCTTCAGATCTTCGACCGAGGTTCTGTAACTGGAGACCGCTACTGCAATGAGGTAATCCTACCCCATGTGCGTCTGTTCCGAGGGGCCATTGGACCAGACTTCATTTTTATGGATGACAATGCCCGGCCACACCGTACTGCTAATGTTCAAGAGCTACTGGAAAGTGAAGATATCACACGAATGGATTGGCCAGCTTACTCTCTAGATTGAAATCCCATAGAGCATGTGTGGAATGCATTAAGAAGACGTCTTGCGACACGACAGTATCCTCCTGGTAACACCCATCAGATGAAAGATGCGTTAAAGGAGGAATGGAGACGTTTACCCCAAGAACTCCTGGATAATCTGGTGCTTAGCATGGAGAGACGATGCCAAGCAACAATTAGAATAAGGGGAGGGCATTTCCCATTCTAGGGAACATCTGCCAGTTGTACTTACGCTTCATCAGGCAATCATGTGTAACGCCACTATATGGCAAATAAGGCCTTTTTTTGTTCCTTACCCTACTTTAAGCTTTATATTCATTTCTGCACCATTATTACTTTACCATCGTTTAAGTACAAAATAATGTACATCATATTCAAATTTAATGTCAATCGGATGATTTCTTGTAGAGTTATGACAAAAAACGCACTTGTTGCTTAAGTTTCGCTCACCAGTGTAATTAATCCCTTAATAAATCCCTTCTGTAGTACATATTATTTTATTTCACATTCAAAATTATTATCACAGACTATTTAACACAGTGTATTATAGGTAAGTAAACAACTTTTAAACTATTTTTTTTCATTGTGAGCCGTCAAATTTCAAAATCGTTAAAAGTGTGCCGCCACAAAACAAAGGTTGAGAATCACTACTTTAAGGTAACATGAGAAAATTACCATGTGTTACCAAATTTACTACCAAACATGTGGTGTAAAAAACCATTTACAGTGAAACCTCTCAGGAGCGACCAATCTCTATTTCACAGTAAAATGGTCGCTAATAAAGGTTGGTCGTTCTTAGGGGTTACCTCCATTGACTTCAAAATGTTATCGAAGGTACACAATATTTAGCAAACGATTTTAATTTTAGCCAGAGTCATTTTCTTGGTGTCGAAATGTCACATGTGCTGATGTCATAAAAACCGGATCGACGAGTAGAAAATTTAGCGTAAAAAAATAATAATTATGAATAATAATATAATTACGTGTAAAATTAAAAAAAAAAATAACAAGAGATTTGTTTGTTTGAGATGCTTAGTTTTTTCTAAAATAACGCTTTTTTAAATTTATTTTTCAATTTATTAACTTTCGTATCTAAAAATAAATCATTGATAGCATCGTTTCAGGGCACTGTGACTGCAACATAAGGTTGTAGATCGCTTTTAGACATCGACTGAAAGAATGCTCTAAATAGGAGTCTCACGCAAATATTTTGAATACATTTTAAACTGCTTATTTGTTTTGTTAATATTTTTTGCTTTGATAATTTTTTCGTGTCTTCTTATTTGACCTTTTTCGCATTCGGTGCAGAGATTTGCCTGATCACTAGGAGAGGCTTTGATGATCTCTCCTAAAATTTTTCTTCGACACAAAGTCTATGAAAAAACTCCGTACCTCCCAAAAGTGGTCTCAAATAGAGGACACAGTGGTGGTCTTTCCAGGATGTTTCCCCGCAAAAGCTATATTTCATTGCACTTCGATAAAAATTACCGATATTCGGATGTTCCCCTAAAACCAGAAATAAGATTAATTTTAATATATTCTCTTAGTTTTACCAATACTTTTTTCTCAGTTTACAAACTATTTTTGAATACTTATAAAATACCAAAGAAAGATTGAAAAGTTGAACATTAGTAGAAAATTCTATCATACAAAATTAAAAACAATCTATTTCTTTTAGTTAAAAACATCGCTTTAACAAAGAATTAAAAATAAATAAATCATAACATCGTGTCATAAACTATTTTTCCTTGCTCAGCATTGAACGTCATTTCAAAGCTTTTAGATACAATAAAAATAGCATTTTTATTTGTATTTTTAAAAAGGCGTAGTTTGTAATTACATCAACAGACACTCTAATATGTTTTTTATTAGAGTTCGATAGACAATTACGATTAAGATAAAAAATTAAGTGATTTTTTTTTCAGTTTACTTTCTGTTTTGAAGTTTAAAAGGATATTATCTTTGTCTTTCAAGGGCTAATTTATCTCTAACATCTTTTTTACTTTTTGAAAGGAAAAAATGCTCATTTTGTAATTACTTTATATTTTTATTTGATGGAATTAAAGTAAAAACTAATTATTGCAGCTCAATTGAATATTTTAATGCTCATCGTTTGCTAATTACTTCATTTGAACTAATTTCAAAATCGACTTTCACTTGTAATGTTAAAGAATTTTTTAAGCACTCGAGAAATTTAGTTATAATTAGGCATTTATAAATCCAGATTCATAAATGCCTATACTTGATAAAAATTCCATGAACTATTAAATAAAAAAATTAAATGTTTTTGAATGCCCTGAGAAGTAGTGTTTTTTTTCCTTTTATGGTATTATTATTTATTATATTATTTATTATATTTTAAAAGATTGGAATAAGGACAATACCATAACATGTGCATATTAAAGCATATTAAAGTCACTGTATTAGCATAATTACTTAAGCATATTGTTTGTGCATAACCAAAAATAATTGTTATTTTCTACTTAGTTGTTTAGAGCATGATTTTTATTTATTTATAAGTAAAGTAAAATTTATTTATAAGTAATTTAGTTAAATTTCCTGGAATATTGTGTTGGATATTAAAATGAAGAGCCTTTTAGTATTTGAAATCATGTTTTACCATTACTTCACGAGCATTTTTATAAAACTTGGACAAATAATTCGAACTAAAACAAGTATCAATTTCTATATTCTCATGATTTGGAATTTATTGATAAAACTTACAAAGCTGGTACTTATGTTTGTGGGAAATTATGAAAATTACTATAAGACGCTGCTCTCAATTAAATCCATTTAAAATTCAATATTTTATTTAATAAATTTAGTTGCAAGTTTTATTATGGATGCAAAAAATCACTGTGAAAATCTTGCAAGTAGAAGACAAACTTTGCCATGCCAGGACACAAAATAAAAACACTTTTAACTAAAAAAGTAATACAGAATTATTAATACGTATGGTGTTACTTAAAAAAAGAACAAAATTACTATTTGACATTTTGTTTTGATATGAAGGGAAGAGTAAGTCTTAAATAAGAGGAAATATCTAACTTTTTTTTTAGTGCAAACTAAATTTTTACCTTATTCAGAACACATTTACGTAATAATAATAAATTCCAAACATTTGGATAATAGTTATGACTGTTTGAACGGATCAAATTATGGTAAAAAAAAGCGTATTGTACAGGCAAACAAGATGCAGGAACTTTCTGACGAAATATCTATTTTTACTGGAACAGGTTATGGACCAAAAATTTGATATATCACCATTTTCACAGCAATATATACCATAAAATCACTGAATCACTCTTTTAAAATAAATATTACTGTAAAAGCCTAGTATAATATTTTACGATAAAAAGGGATTTTAAAGAAAAATTGATTTTACGAACGGTGCTTCCAAAATGCTGGTACATTATACTGTAATTTGTTCTGGAACTTTTTACAATGAAAATTTGCTATTTTGCCGTAAAACTTGTTCGATTTTTTTTAAACTTAGTTTCACATTGTTTTGTCGATGCATAGTTTTGATTTAACCATATTTATCGCTCTCGAAATTTTGTTTACATGGGAATATTTTTGCAATTCTACAAGACTTAGTTTATAGATTATAATAATTGTAATAACTAAACCTCTTTTTAAGTTCCGAATTTCTAACAATATTAAATGTACTCAAGATGATGTCCCCATGGGAATTTTTTTTCCGCAATACTTAGATTTCGCAAGACTTCACCTAATATCTTTGGCTATCGACCATCTTTTTTTAAGTTACTTCTTCTTAAGTTTTAACTTACACTTTTTAAGTTAACTTAAAAAATAGCAGTCCCAAAAAATATCTTTTTACATTTACAATCTCATATCAGGTCTAAAAATATATTCTGAAAAATTCTTATTCGAACTAATTTGTAAGTCAGTGTTCTTAAATTTGTAACAAAATAGAGGTATTATTAATTTGTTAGTTCATTACGAAAGTTTTATTAAACACGCAGGCTAATTAAGTAACATTTTAAATATAAAAAAAATCTTCGATGTCTCCAACTTATTAATTAAAAATATTGTTAATTACTTTTATTTCCTATATTTTCAACGAAAATGAGTATACAGACTTCAGTTTTTGTTTTAAGATCTCAACTTCTATCTGATGTTCGTTACCTCATTTCACTTCTTTCATGAAAAGAAATGAATTATTCACCAACAAATGCAAACCATAATTTTCGACAATTAAAAACTAATAGTTAGATATGTGGAATTCTAATTAAATTATAAGACAAAAAATTGTGTCATTTTAATTAACTATTGATTTATGAAAACACTGCAGGAGCATAATTAATTTTCTGTCTTCGTAATTGCCTTCGGTGGAATCGTATTTCTAATTAAAAGCAAGAACCTCGATTTTGAACAATTAAGATCTATTTAAAAACTGTAAAAAATGGATTGCATTCTAATTAAGATTAATCGCATAGTAAAATTGTATGTTGATTAAAACTTGAGTACTTAAAGTTAAATGTTTCAATGTGGAACTTTGAAGAGCAAAAGAGAAAAATATTACTTGAGTAAAGCATTTCTCGGCGATTTTTTTGTTATTCTCATATTAATCAGAATAATTATCATATTTAAATGAAAAAGGTCTTACATATTGCATAGAAATAAACATGAAACAGAAATTTTAAAAATTATGTCTGAAACTATAAAGTATTGAAAACTGCATTAAATGTTCACGCATATTTTGGTTACAAAAATTTCCATGCTAAATACAAGAATTTGTAAAATATTGGTGAATGATATTACTTAATTAATTGCTTCATTTGCTTCAAAATGTGTAAATATAAAAACATGCTTTAAGCTCTCACGAACATGCGCCTATTTTCAAGACTTGCCAGACGTAAATGGGAAGAAATAAAAATGATTTAAATATATAACTAAATGCGCCAACGAAAAATGAAAATAAAGGTGAGAAATGAAACTAGGAAAACCAAAGAAGTCGAAAGCAAAAAGAGATGAAAAACAGAAAAAGAATATGATAGAAAGAACCACAGTGCCCGAGAAAGGTCAAATCAGTCTTAAATTCATTTCCAAGCTCTAAGTAATTCAATTTTGAAAATGGTGAAACTATTCCCCCACTCGAATCATATGATCTCATCTTTATGCCCTGAAATCTTGTTTTATTCTTATGGATAATGATTCCTTTGTTAAGAATGTAAGATCCATATCATCTCTCCATAGCTTGTGGAAATGCAATATACCATGATTTGCTCATCTCAGCGACTGATGTTTTCCTTGTTACGTTTCCAATATTTTTTGTCTCTCAGTTACTGTGGTTTTTTTAGTTTTGTTTTTCACCATTAAGTTTAAATTTTTCATTACCCACTTAACTTTTGAAATTTTAAATCACTTTTGTCTCTTCTCATTTGCGTTTGCAAGTCTTGATAATGGGCACCTGTTTTTGAGCACTTGAAACACCCGAGTATTTTTTTAATTTGTATATATTTGAAGCAAATCAAATTTTTTATTAAGCAATACTGACCACTTCATTTTTTTTGGAATTATTAATTTAATTAAGAAATGGTGTTATTTTAAACATTCGTAAAAATGAAAGCATACATTTAGTTTAGAAGAAATCTCATTCAGATTAAATCTGCTTAAAAGTTTCGAAAATTTAGATATTTTTTAGACTAATAAAACGTAAAAATGAAAAACTTTAAAAAAAATTTATTTTGAGTAATAAATATGTTTCTTAACCATTTCCCTTCAAGTACGTTATAAAATGCTACAACATTTAATGTTTTATGTATTTACTTTAAAATATTATAAGATATTAAGGAAATAATTTTTGACGAGTTTCTTTCAATTTTTTTTAATAAAATATGGCACACATTTACAGTAATTACATATTTTATAATTGCATTTTTGTTATATTCTCTGTAACTAAACAACCATATTTTGCATTTTTCGCTGAATCAAAATATTGTTCAAAGTTATGTTAAAGTAAGAAAATTGTATGAAAATCTTTTAATTTTCAAACTACGAAAACTTTTATTATTAAGTAAGATAATTTATGTAATCATTTACTATTTCCTATTAAATCTGTTACGCATAAAGTTGCTAAAATATAATAATTGTTATAAATACACCAAACCATAACACAGCCTAGAAAAATATTTTTATTTAAACTAGAATATCTGGAATATAATTTATTAACACCCTACGCATTTTTTATAATGAAATCCAAAGCTTAAGAATAATATTAAATGTCAAAAAAATGATTTACTAAAGTAAATTGAATATCAGCGAGGTTTTTTTTAAATGAAATTTCGTTTAATTTGAGAGGATGGTAGCGGATGCTACGAATTTTCATTTTATAGAAAAAGGAAAAATTAAAAATAATTAGCATAATATAAACAACTTAAATTTAAAAGAAAGAACTTAACTTCAGAAAATTGGTAAGTTAATAAGGATAAAATGTTTTAAAAAAAGAAAATTGTCTCGTTTTTAGTTTTTAATGGATTTTGCGGGTGTAATGGATATAGTTTGTATATATTTAGATTTCTTATTGAGAAATTTATAAAGCCTTATAAGAATCTTATAAAGCTTAATTATTAAGCTTATAAAGTTTAATAAGAATAGCTTAAATAATAATAAAGTAATTTTGTATACATGCATTTAATTCTCTAAAAATTAAAAAAATGGAAGAACAAATAAATTGGACAGAAATCTATCAATTGAAAATATACAACTCATTAGTTATAATAGTTCTAATAAATTAAACAGGGCGTTCCACAAAAAGCACCCTAAATATGTCAAATATGAAAGCTAAAATATTATACTCAATGTGGTTCACAAATTAATATTTAATCAAAAAAGAAAACACTGTTGAATTTTGAAAAGCATAAGTAGAGGGAGGGTGGGAGGTAAATATATCTTGGTTAAATAAGGTTTTTGAAAAGTAATTGTATAAACAAATCGTATAATTCAAAGGAATATTTTCAGGCGAAAAGAAGTTGGGGATTTTGACTATCTTCTTGCTAACCTATGAGGAATTTTACGAACGTAATTTCTTAATTTATCATTTAACTGTATAATATTTTGGTACATTTTTTTTAAAATTTCATTTTAGATACTGAAATGGATTCTTTTTAGCCTAGTTACCAAACTTTTTTGCTTCATTTCAATGTTATTGAAAATGAAGGAAGTGGCTGAATAGTAAATATCACAGCAAGTTAAATATGAGTCTGAAACTTGAATATGTTACTAATAATCATCTTCCAAATTTTTAAAAGAAAAAAAAAACGCAAAATTAGAGAAAAGAAACTGAAAAAATTTGGAAAATTTCTAATGAAATCGGAAAGGTTATGGGAAAAAACACTTCCGTATAACAAACATCAAAGTTAGTCCGATTGCAGTTTAAATTTTGAAGATGTAGTAAATAATCATCTTTCAAAGATAGAATCGTAAAGAAAAAACCCGAAAGAAATCGGGAAAACTCTATTGAAATCGAAAAAGTTATAGGAAAGGAAAAAGAAGGCTGTTAAATAAACATCAAAGCAGTTTAAATTAGAGTTTTAAACTTGATCATGTTTCCATCAATCATATTTCAAATCTAGAAAAAAAGAGGAAAAAAAACGAAAAAAGACGGAAAAACTCCATTGAAATCCTTATCGAAAAGGAAGAAGGCAGCCAATAGTAATCATGAAACCAATATAAATTGAATTTTATAATTTGAATAATCATCTTGAATAATCATCTTTCAAATCTTCTTAGTTTTCTACTGAAATCAAACCTGTATTGTTGCTTATTACTTTTGCCCACCCGTACTGTGATTTATGATGCATCGAAAGTTTTTTCGTTTTTGCCTTGTTTAAATATTAATTTGCGGTCCCCAGTCTGTATACTTTCAATGTATAATATCATGAATACATACAACATACATAATCAAAAGTTCAAAAAATTCTGAAATAAATATTTTTAGACTTAGTACCTCGAATCACCCATAGCGAAATGCTCCAAACAACATTTACCAAATTGGGACCAATGAAATACAGTTATGGGAACGCCATAAGATAGTCTATTAGTTAGTAAAATGTTGGCCCTTGAAGCTTCTTCTTGTAAGTTTCCACTAGTTTTCAGAACTAGCAGTCAAGAATAGAAGAAACAGCAAAAGCGAACAGCACTTGTAGCCGACAAGAGCCAAACTATAAATGTTTCATCTGGTCAGAAAATCCTTTTACAGAAGTTATAATCTTTATGAAATAATAAACTAGTGATGAACTGTTTTGAACTAAAAATACTGTATTGTTTATGGTAAAAATATTCAAAGATAATCTAATTACAATATGAATAATATTTGTTTGAAATAAATATAACATAAACAAGTTTGGGAAAAATGTATGTAAAACATTGAAGTGTGCCTTAAATTTACGCGATTCATCTGGTAATAAAATTTTTATACAAGCATGATTCATTATTTTTGCAATTATAATCTAAATACAGATTTAATAAGTTAATTATAAATTTCAAAAGACACTGCACAGGAGTAAGGATACTGTAATGTTTAAGGTAACTGAATTGAAGAAATATTTAAGCATATCAAATAACGCTAAGAACAAACTTTGTTTAAAGTAAATAAAACCTAAACAAAACATGAAAACAAATTAGGAAAAAAAAGTATTGTAGCATATTTTAAACGTAAACTAATCCTATGGAAATATAACTTTTTGTAATCATAATCTAAATATAGTTACCAAAGAGCCAGAGATCTTTTCTGCTGCTGAACATATGATGGTTGCCAGTACTCTCCCCCCCCCACAAGCGCATTCCTACATTTATTTGGAGTTCATCAGATGGTGACACTTTAAACCAAATTGATCATGTCCTTAAAGATGCAAGACATTCATCAGACATACTAGATGTAAGATCATTTGATGAAGCAAAGTTTGACTCGGACCACTTCCTGGTAATCATAAAACTGAGGGCAAGAATTTCTAATGACCGATAATATCAAGCTGAGAAAACAAAAAAAGTTTAATTGTCATCTTTTTAAAGAATATGATGCCAAACAGAAGTATAAAACTGAAATAGAAACTCGGTTACTAACTAAATTGTACTAAGTTTGAAGAAATAGAGTGTGTAGATTAAAAACGGAAGACACTTAAAATGGTAATATTAGAAACTTCTGGCAGTGTCATAAGTAAGATCAAAAATACCAACAGGAAAGATTAGTTAGACCAGGACTGTGAGACCCATACTGTAAACAAAACAGAGCCATATAGAAATATGCTACAGAGAAGACATTTAAGAAATGCTGTGGAGAAATTAAAAAATGCTAAAAGAATTGAAAAAAAGATAGAAAGAGAAAATTTCGTTGAAATTTTCTAAAATATGTTGAACATCTTAAGGGGGTAGGAGGAAGTGGAGTTGGTGAAATTAATATTGGACTGAAAAGCTTCAAACCACGAACTGCTCTCTGTAGAGGAAGAGATGAAACATCCTTAGTAACAAATATGATCTTCTTGATAGATGGAGAGAACGCTTCGATGAATTGTTGAATGACAATCTTCCCCTCCCACCCAAAAAAACTGCACCAATTAAAATAACAAAGAGACTGTCAGGGTCACGTGATGTAATAACACGCATTTTCTGATGTTGCGAGCTAAAAGCTTGATATTATAGATATGATCATTTCTTTTTTTTCTTGTTTTTGGTTTTTGAACAATGGATGAAAAAAGAATAATAAAATGGTGAATTAGTTTTTGTAGAATTTTGCGTTATTTCTTTTGTAAAAGGTTACGACTGACAAAGACCATCGAACTACCTTCTTTGGCTGAGATAGAAATTGCCATAAAATTTTAATGGTAAAAGCGACCAAAGTAAGAAGCTTCTCTGAAGTACCTAGTTCATGCATAACTTACAGAAGAAATTCCCTATTAATACAATCATAAGTGGTTTTGAAATCTATGAAAAGGTTATGGGTGCCAATTCTATAATTTCTGCACTTTTCCAAAAGCTATCTTATGCAGATTATCTGTTCGATTGTAGATCTTCCCTTTCTAAACTCACATTTATAATTGCCAATCATATTATTAACATAATCCAATCCTCAGGAAGAGCGTCGTTATTCTATGCCAGTTTAATTAAATAAACATTATCAATACACAGCTAGGCCCTGCAGATTTAAGAAATTCTGGTGAGATATCATCAGATCTAGGGGATTTTAGATTTAAAGAAAGAAAGATTCAAATCCAGGGTGCCCTGACCAAACAGTTGGATATAAAGAACGACGCAAGCCAATGAGACACATTGGCTTGTCTCTCATTTAATATTGGGCTAGAAAAGGTTATCAGAGGTTCTAACGTAAACACCAGAGGAAATATCTTTGTTAAGTCAAACCAACGATTGGCTTATGCAGATGATATCGCTATTGTGACCCGGATCACTTAAGTTCTCAAACAAGCCTTTATTGCTTGAAAAAAAGGCAACGATAATGAATGTAATAGTAAACGAAAAAAATACCACGTACATGCCGTGTTCAAATTCAAATTAGCCATTTAGAAATTGAGGAATGTAAGTTTGAAAAAGTAGATTGATTCACCTATTTAGGAGCAAAATTTAAATATAACAATGACCTTACTACAGAAATACATAAACGAATCCCAAATGCTAATTAATGTGTTCACAGTCTGAAAATATATATGAGATCCAACTTTTTAAAATTAAAATTTAAAGTTCTCTTTTATAAAACTCTTATGAGACCTACTTTGACTTAAGCTTCTGACCTGAGCATTGACTTCGACAGACGAGGAGGCGAATTTTTGAAAGAAATGTATTACGAAGTATCTGTTGTGGAACTCAGGTAAACTTCTCATGGAGAAGAAGGACTAACCCAGTGCTATATAAAATCTTAAGGGAGTCCTGACGTTGTCAAGTACATAAAAATACAAAGACTAAAATGGGCAGGACATATGTTCAGAATACAGGAAGACTGAAACTGCAAAAATATCATTTTATTAAAACCTATGATAACAAGACGAAGTGGAAGATCACGTCTTAGATGGATCGACAGTGATGAGAAAGACATCAACACTTAGAAAATGAAAAAAAAATACAGAGCAATAGTCGCAAAACAGACAGACAGCTGGATAGCCAGAGCCTGTGAAGAAGTGAACTTGGTAGCGCCAGTAAAGAAGAAGAATCTAAACATAGATTTAAGAAATTAATGATAAACTTTAAAAGACTCTGCCTATGATTTGGCATACTCTAATGTCTATGGTAAAGAATTTGAAGGAATATTTAAAAATATCAAAGTGCATGCGTGGAACAATCTTTATTTAAAATTAGTAAAACATAATTGAAAAAATATATAAAATATTGATCCCGTTCTAAGTATGAAAGTTGCATCTCGGAATAAAATTCTCATATCAAAATTACTATTATTATTTTTTTGAAATTATAAACTAAATGTAGATTTAATAAAATAATGAGGAATATTAAATGGCACAACTTTGTAATATTACAATAAATAGATTGTTACTCTTGTGAAGTAAATATGATAATATTTGCTCAAATCTTATAAAATATAAAAAACGTTAAGATAAAATTTGACCAGAAATTATCAATCAGAAATTATCAATTTCTTAAAAAAATAAACCATAAATGTAGATTTAACAAATTAATATTGCATTTTTAAAATACGTGGCTTAGAATGCTCAGGACATAGTAAATAAGAATAATAATAGCCTGAAGAATAATCTTCATTCAAAAGAAATAAATTATAAAGAGAGTTAAATTAAAATATGTATAACTAACTATCAAGCAGAGTTGGCCAAAAATGTGATCGATTACATTTTTTGATTACAGTAATCAATTACTTGCAATCATGATTACAATTTTCAAAAATTTTGATTACAGCTGTAATCATGATTACAATATTGATTACAGTAATCAATTACTTGTAATCATGATTACAAGTAATTGCGATTACAAGTAATCACAACAAAAACGATTACAAGTAATTATGATTACAAGTAATCAAAATATATGATTACATGTAATCATGATTACATGTAATTTGATTACATGTAATTGTGATTACTTGTAATCAAACTATACGATTACAAGTTATTACGATTGTATACTATAGTCAAATTTTTTATGTAAGTATTCATGTGTTTACATATTTTTATGTACATAGAATGTACGCACGCATGAACGTACAATTTGCGATTCCTATACATACAATGTATGCACAAACGTTGTTTGTACGTACAATATTCATAATTATATTGTAATATACTTAATGCAATGCGCATATGCTTAGTACATATAATTATGCATTTATGATACATGTACGCATGTATGTTAGTTTGTACAAAAAGGCAATGTTTTGTATCTTTGTATACATAGACAATGTATGTATGAACGTATATGAAAATAATGTTTATGCGTTTGCATGCTTTTATGTACTTAAGTGCATATATTGTATAAATTTACGATAATAGCACGTATATACAATGTACGTTTGTATATAAAATTGTACGTATTTGCGTACAATATGTAAAAATGTTATTTAAAGGTACAATATATGCACATAGTTGCGTAAATAAAATGCGTACATGTATACATGCATATTTATATGTACATCGATATATGTGCACGCAAAGTATGTACTTATGTACAACTTACGTATGTACTTGTATAACTACATACTTTGTTAATACTTATGCGCATGTAATGCATGGATGTACAAAAAAATAGTTATATGCACAATGTATGCATGTGCATACAACGTATACATGTACATAATTACAAGTAATGTACAAATACGTGCGTACATTTAAATATATGTAATTACAATATACACATACATTGTGCATACATTAAAAAAATTTATATGAGTAAAGTTATTAAAATTTGTTTTAAAATTATTCTAAGGTATATGAAACTCGACCTCATATTTTTTAGAAAGCAAACGATAATTTTATTTGGAATTTCTAAATATTAATTCCACACATAAAATTTACCGTTTTTCTTACCATTTAAAAAATTTCTATGAATCATGCATTATGTTATAAAAAAAATAAATCTGTATTGTCAAACATTTCATGAAAATACCTGAAAATAATTTTTTATTCAGAGAATTTCAAAATGATATAGAACAATTAAAGCTGAAAACTAAATTTAAATATCGTTTGATTTTGTCATTTAACTTGCTTGAGTCATTAAAAGTTAACTTACATGCATTTTATTTATTGCATTGTACACATATTTAGACATAAATGTAATGTACATATGTATACGTGTAATGTATGTACGCATGTACAATGTATGTACATACATTCATGTATTGTACGTGCATATATAGTACATATGGATATGCATACATGGAACATACGTGTATTGTACATGTGTGGATACATTCATTGTACATATATACATTGCACCATATGCATAGATAGGGATAGCATGCATGTACACATGTAAAATTTGTACGAAAGAATTATGCCCAATATATTTATGCACATACGTACTGTATATGTACACACATATGTACATTATATGAACATTATATGTTCATTTCATCATATGTACATTATATGAATATACATCTGTACGCTATATGAATATACATCTGTACGCTATATGTATATACATCTGTACAATATATGCATCTCAAATGTGTGTATGTACGTACGTTATGCATGTCGAATGCATGTATGAATATATGTGAAATATAAATACGCCCAATGTACGTACAATAGTTCACAAATGTATTATGCATATTTGGATACTTACATTGAGCATGAACATATTATGTACATGTACATAAATACACTGGACATGCATATCATGTACATGTATACATACATATATTGTACATCCTACAGATATACCTATATTGTACATGCATACATATATTGTACTGTTCATAAATAAATTGCACATACATGCATGGGACATACATTGTACAGACAATGTATGTATGTTCGTACAAACACAAGTACTTGTATATACATGCGTACATGAACATAGATATACATTTTACATACACAAATATTTGCATAAAATGCATATATTCATTGTGTATAAATGTACATGCCTACATTGTTTGCACATACATACGTAATTATTATCTATATACATACGTACATATATTTTATACCTACAATATAAGTGTATGTACATGTGTGTGATACTAAAATGTCTGAACATATGCACTAGATAAAATCATATGTACATACATTTCAGTTACATTCATTTGTACGTATACAAATACGTACAAAATGCAGTACATGTTAATACGTGCAAAATGTATCATTATAAAATACATTCTACTATCTACTGTAAAATATAATCATTTATAAGAATACAATAGTCTTGTAATCGTGTAATTAGATTACATGTAATCATAATTACATGTAATCAAATTACATGTAATCAAATTACATGTAATCATATATTTTGATTACTTGTAATCATAATTACTTGTAATCGTTTTTGTTGTGATTACTTGTAATCGCAATTACTTGTAATCATGATTACAAGTAATTGATTACTGTAATCAAAATTGTAATCATGATTACAGCTGTAATCAAAATTTTTTGAAAGTTGTAATCACGATTACAAGTAATTAATTACTTGTAATCATGATTACAAGTAATTGATTACTGTAATCAAAATTGTAATCATGATTACAGCTGTAATCGAAATGTTTTGAAAGTTGTAATCACGATTACAAGTAATTGATTACTTGTAATCGTGATTACAAGTAATTAATTACATAGTTGTAATTATCTATAATCAATTACAGTTGTAATCGATTATTGTAATCAACGGCCAACTCTGCTATCAAGGCTGTCTTAACAATGAATCATTAATCTGGTAATAAATTTCCTCATACAGAAATTATTAATTTTTTAATTAATATCTGGTTGTAACATATACTTGATTTTAAAATGCATGGCCTAAGAATAAATATAAGTGATATTCTTAGGAAATGGTAAATAAAAATAAAAGGATATTTAAAGATAATCTTATGGAATTAAGAGCAATCTTCGTTCAAGAAAAGTAAATTATAAAGAGAGTAAAAGTAAATTACTTGTAACAAACTATTAAGGCTGTATTTAATATGAAACATTCATCTAATAGTAAATTCATCATACAGAAATGATTATTGTTCTGTAATTATTATCTAGATTTAACACATACATGATTTTAAAAGGATAATAAATGAATAAGAATAATGTGGTGATATTCTTAGGAAATGGTAAATAATAAAGGAGTGTTTAAAGATAATCTTATTGCACTCAGAATAATCTTTGTTCAAAAGAGATAAATTATAAAGAGAGGGAAAATAAAACATTTATAACAAACCATTAAGATTGTCTTAACTATGAACCATTAATCTGGTAATAAATTCATCACACAAAAATTATTCTTTTAAAATTATTATCTAGATTTAACACATTAAAAATGGATTTAAAAGACGCGGCCTAAAATTAAATATGCTGTAATGCTCAAAAAATGGCAAATACAAATAAAAGAAATAAGTATTACGTTAAATATTATGTTAAGATTGTCTAAACAATGAGATTTGGGAATAAATTTATCATACCGAAACGAGTCATTTATTTTTTAAATTATTACCGAGATTTACCATTATAAAAACAGAATTTATCAGACACAGCTTAAGAATAAACATGCCAAAATGCTTAGGAAATTCTATATAAAAAACGAGCATGTTTGCAAATAATCTTAGTGCATTAAGAATAATATTTTTTCAAAAGAAGTATATTCTAGCTAGATTGAAAATAAAATAGCTATAACAGAATGTCATGACTATCTTAACAATACACAATTGATCTAGTAATAATTTCATCGAACGAAATTGAGTCATTTTTAAAAATATTATTTAAAGATAGATTTAACACAATGACAAAGCAAGTTAAAAAGCATTGTTTATAAATTATCATGTCGTAATGCTTAGGAATCGGTAAATAAATATAAAGGAATGCTTAAAGAAAATTTTATCTCATTCAGAATAAATTTGTTCAAAAGAAGTGCATTATTGCAAGAGTAAAAATAAAACATGTATAACATAATATCATAGCTATCCTAACTATGAACACTTAATCTGGTAATAAATCCTCGTATAGAAATGAGTAATTTTTTAAAAATATTATCAAAATATTATCTAAATATAGATTTAACACAATCGCAACGTAAATTAAAAGATATTGCTTAGAAATAATCATGCCGTTAAGATTTAGGAAATAATAAATAAAAATAAAAGAATGTTGTTAGATAATCTTGTCGCATTAAGAATAGCTTTTGACCAAAATAAGAAAAATAGAAACAAAGTCATGATAAACTGCCTGTAACATATTGGAGCAAAGAAAGATTTTTATAAATTCAATCTAAATTTTTCTTAAAATAGAAATACGCTTGTCAAAAAATCCCTCATAATAATGAAGCCAACCCATTAATGTTCTCGAATTTCTGATTTTCATAAAAATAATGACAATCTTTAATATTCTTACATCCTCTAGGCTTACTATAATTATTAGATAAAGAAGAAAACTTGCACGGGATTCTGGAAAAGAAGAGTATATTGTAGTAAAAATAAAAAAAATTGCTTCACGCAAATTTGTAAAAATATAGCACTTAAATGCAAGACCAAAAAAAATATTAGGTTTTGGGATTCTACTTCGTTTATGAGAGCACTATTTTATTTTGTACTTGAGTATATGATGTTCTAATGTTTCATTAAACTAACTTTTCCACAATTAAAGAAAAAATAGAATTGTTCCGCTAAAAAATTACTTCTATATTTGTTATAAATTTCCTGAAGGTTATTTTTGAGGTTGGCTGAAAATTAGGTTGAATAATAAATGAGTTAAAAATAATTTTTTTTCAAAATATTTTTCTTTAAATAAGTTTTTATTAATGACATTTTAGGAAAGCGTATTTTTTTTTTATTTATAAAATCAAATTGTATATAAAACTAAAAAAATACGACACAAATTTTATCTAGTTCTGTTTTTATTTACTATTATTATTTTTCTGTTCTGTTTACAAACATTTTTAATTTGTTTTTAGCGTATTAAGTATTTCCAATAATTTCATAAAAAATTATTTTGTTGTTAAAAAAAGTAGCTTTTATTCTATGCACTGATACAAAAATGACTCTATTTTAATTAATTATCTAAATTTCGCATTCCAAAGAGCAATTACCTTTCAAATATTAAAATTTTTACTTCTGACTAAAATTTCTATTTCTTAATTAGTTACACTTGATAATTAGCATACTGACAAACACTATCCTTCTCTTTTAATTTGCTCATTGGTAGTTTTAATCCTAATGTTGCAGTTATTAGAGTATTAAGAGTTTTACTTTTTGCACGCTTTTTTTCTCTTAGAAATTATAATTGAAAAGGTAGGAAATAATGCAACGACGAACATATTAGATAGGAAGGTTGAAAATAAATCGCATTGATTAATGTTAGTGAAGTAGCTAGGCAGAAACAAAAGTGAAGTACTAAACTTTGAGTTATTTTTAATTTATTTAACGTAAGAACGTAAATTGCTGTAATATTTCAAAGTGTCTGCTGCTAAAGCTGATTTTTTGGAAAGTAGTGGCTGTTATTAAATATTGCTTTCATTTCTAGAAAAGAAATAAGTTACATCTTAAAATAAGAACTATTAATACAGATTGTTGAAGTTTTCCCAGTTTCTTGCAAATAAGTTCAAATGGAACTGTTTTAATTTTGTAACAATTTGTGATTTAACTCTGTAGAATTTTTAATTTACAATTTATGATTTAACTCTCTAGTATTTATAATTTTATATTAACTTTAGGAATTAATTTGTTTAAATAACTGATAAAGAAGCACTTGCACATGAATTATGAAACTAATAGCTATAATTAACTTCAATTTCTTTAAAAAACAAAAAAGTGTGTAATGCAGAATAATTTGAATTAGCCTAAATTGTGTCATATTAAATTCAAATAAATTTTGTAGTATTATTATATATTATACATTTTAATTGTATAATATATAATCCTTTGAAAGAAATAGCTTTTACTGACGTTGACGCTTTTAAATGTACCCATATAATGCAAATTATAGATTAATAATGTAAATGGGACGTGGAAAATAAATTTACTAAATATATTATATATATATATATATATGTTGATAATTTGGTGCAAAATTTTATCAATTCACTTAAAAAGTTCTCCAGATACGGCGAAATACAAAAAAAGTAAAAGTTAACATTAAATAACTTTCAAATTTTTTTTACTTAAAGAAACTTTCAAATATTTTGTACTTCGACTTATTCTGAAGTTGACATAGAAAATTTTATTAAACAGAATAGCAGAAGTTTGAAAAATTTTAGCCGTTCGTATTTAGAAAATTTCTGATGTTATTGGTGCTTAGAAAATTTTTGAAGTTCTTTAAATACATTTCAAATTGTTTTGACTTAGAAAAACTCTCAAAATTTTTGTACTTAGAAATACTTTTAAGCTAGAAATTTGTTTAGTTGGAATAGCAGAAGTTTGAAATTTTTCTAAATTTTTGTGCTTAGGAAATTTTTGATGTTATTGACAACTAGAAAGTTTCTGATGTTATCAGTACTTCGAAAATTTCAGAAGTTGTTGTTTAAATAACTGTCAAATTATTTTGACTTAGAAAAACGTTCAAATTTTTTGTTCTTAAAAATATTCTGAAGTTGTTTGAACAGAGAAATGTTTCTGTTGAAATCCCAGAAGGTCGAAAATTTTCAAACTTTTTGTGCTTAGAAAATTTCTGATGTTGTTTGAACTTTAAATAAATTTCAAATTGCTTTGACCTAGAAATATTTTCAAACTGTTTTTACTTAGAAAATTTCTCATTTTATTGGTTATTAGAAAATTTCTGATGTTATTGGTACTTAGAAAATTTCTGAATTTATATGTACTTAGAAATATTCTGAAGTTGTTCCAACATAGAAATTTTTTTTTAGTTGGAAACACAGAAATTTGAAAATTTTCAAATTGCTTGTACTCTGAAAATTTCTGAAGTTATCCGTTCTTGGAAATATTCTGAAATTGCTTATACCTTAATAACATAGTGAAATGGTACTATAGTTTCCTTATTAGGTTTCGCTGTTATATTTAGTTATGAACTAGATTTAAAAGCGATTGTTCTCAATTTTATAAGAGTTTTATGAATGTTTGGACTTATTATTAGGTCTGAAAATTGTGTATGTTAAGTTTTAATTTTTAACCTTTTATACAAAGCTAAAATCTTTTTAATGATAATACTATTATTTAAATTAGAAAACTTAAAATTTTCACTGTTATTTAACTCTTTA
Organism: Parasteatoda tepidariorum; assembly: GCF_043381705.1. Classification (NCBI taxonomy): domain Eukaryota; kingdom Metazoa; phylum Arthropoda; class Arachnida; order Araneae; family Theridiidae; genus Parasteatoda; species Parasteatoda tepidariorum. The sequence goes on along the minus strand of NC_092204.1, from coordinate 47,205,013 downwards.
TTTAAAAGCTCAGCATAGAATTTTTAGAGAAGACTGCATAGTTATTGTTAGCTTAGTCTTTGGGGATAACTGCAAAATACATTTGTAGTTGCTTAATTTATTGACCAATTTTAAGAAAAATTGTTGAATTGTTATTGTCATTTAAATTTTCTTTATTACCAACGATAAAGTTTTTAAAGTAATAATAAACGATCCATTTCCATTCTGTTTACATGCCTAAAGGTAAAGATAATATATTTATTATATGTAAATAAAATTTTTTAAGATCATTAAGAAAGTATTTTTGAATTTTCATAAATGACATATAGTAAATAGGTTTAATTTCCGTGCCATTTAACAATAAATTTCTTAGCATTAAGTTTCTATAATATTTAAATGACCAGTAATAACATTTTTATGATATTTATCAACAAATTCAAAATATTTCTCTCCTTCACAGCGATATTCATACTCGGATATATTAATTTTTCCTAAATTTTTGCTAATATTATTATAATTAAAAATAGTTCTAAAAAGAGTTTTATTATATTTGTAGCTTTTAATCATTTTTAAATCTTTTAATGGAAACAAATGTTTTAAATTTTCAAAAATATTAATAAATTTGAACTGATCAAAAACAGGCTTTGTAAGTTATCTAACAAAATATAAATTATCTAATTTTTTAAAATTTTATTTGGTAAAATTTTGCTCATTTTATCTTTTATGAGATCGAAGTAAAGAGTTTTGAATTGTAAATTAATTATGCAATCGTGAAACTTATAAAGATCATTATTCTTGTGGGAGAAAACAAATTATTTTATTGGTTTAATATAATAAAGCTTATTAAAAGCTTTTCCCTGTTTGAAATAAAATTTGCATTTAATTTGTCACTTTTAAAAGAATTTTTATAATTTCCTGATCTCCCGTTTAACTAGATTTATATCTTTATCTCTTATATGATGAAAAAAACGAAGTAAGTTGAGGAATTAATAAAGTTTATATGCGTATGTTGGAAAGTATCGTTTAACCTCATATGGCGAACATGTTTTTCCTAACAGCATGTAGTAATTTTCTTTTTATAGTCTTAATTCAATATCTTCTACTAAATCTAAAATATTAATTTTTACAATGCTCTTAAATTATGTACTCTAAATTAATTAAGATCAATGTTATTGATACTATGATACCAATATTACTGTTTATATCTGAATGATGTTAATAATATAATGTAAATAAAACTTATTATTATTATTATTTTTCTCAATTTTCCTCTTTCTTTTCTTTTATATTTTAAGTCTTTATTATATATATATATATATATATATANTATATATATATATATTCATCGATAGATAGATAGGTATGATACAAATTAAGATAACACGATTAAATTTAAGGAGAAAAAAAAATAAAATAACAGTCACAGCATTGGCAAGCCACTAATCTTATAATGGAAGAATATATGAAGAAAATATGAAAGAAAATAAATTTTTACTAAATTGTTATCAAAAATAAAACAGATAAGAATGTTATAGGAGGAGTAATTTGAAAAGCAGCATATATAATAATTGAATTCTATTTCTATTTCTTCATTTTACCACTTCCAAAATCAATTTATCCTGCTTCCTCTTATCATTTATTTTCCAATGAATCTATTTCATGCATTTTCTACCCATGCTTATATCCAGCTCTATTTTGGCGAGTTTTGTTTTCGAAGTAAAAAAGGAAGGGAAAAAAACACTCTGTACGGAATTCTGTCAGAAGAAAGACTTTTTCAGGTGAAATATTGGTATTGCACTTAGTAGGATAACGTCTTAAGGCATTGAATTCCTGGAGGTTCTCAAATCACCAATTCATCCTACTCCTTTTCTTTTTCTCATTCAGGTGAACAAAGCAACAGATACATTAGAACTATTAGAGTATAAACCTTATTAGAAAAACAAGTGATGGGTATTTTTTGGCTACTTTTGGTATTGATCTGATATTGAAACAGCTCATATCTATTGAAAAACTTTTTTTCCTTCCAATTACTAGTATTCGGGTGAAAACGGCATTTCTAAATCTGTTCAAATTCGCAATAATCGGAACTTGTATGGCTTCACAATTTGCTAAAGCTCTGAATGAGTTTAAAATCTACTGATGGCATATCAGCTTTAATCCAATACTTTGGTAGGATAGATACTGATGTTATATTTTGAATATCTCACAATTTGTGTAGTTTATCGTTTGTTTCTGAGCATGGATCAGTAAATAGTTTTGATTTAATTATCTTTATTGTGTTTATAGTTTAATTTTAAGTTCAAAGTATGGCCCAGAAATTTAAAACAATTTGAAAACCTGAAAATGTAACATGGATTGAAGCCGTTTTAGTTCTAACTCAGCGATGTGCGATTTTAGCGTTCTTGGAAAGTCACCAGTAAAGCAGAACTGGCAACCAAACCTGAAGAGGTGAAAAAGGCAAGAGGAAGTAGGGTGGATAATTGCTATCAAGGCAATTAAATCATTGTTATCGATATATATTTTTGCATGGTACGCTAAATTAAGTCACAGAAATTTGAATAACAATACATTAGCTTATAGATTATAAGGGTTTAAAGTATTGAAGGCATAATTTTGGCACAAAACACGCTTACTCGCCTGACATTTCCATCTAGCGAAGTGAAGTAATGTTCTCAATATATTTTTACTGTGAATGGAATGAAAAAAAATAAATTGCATAAGGAAATAATAGTTTGGGAGTTATTAAGAGTTTTGCATGTGGAAGAAAGAATTGTTGTAAAATAACAATACTGGAGGGTAATTGCACTTTTAATTTTAAAAAAAAAACATAATTCTTGTAATAAGATTCGGTAATTTCTCTTTTATATTGTAACGGCTTACAAATTTAAAAAGTAAATTTAACCGAATAAATAGACCTTATGCCATGCAAAGGTATCATGATAAATTTACCAGATTTCACCACAGTTACCAAATTTATCACATATTATAAATTTATATTTTATTGTCAATTTTATCAAAATCATTACCAAGGCACATCGACAAAAATTGCCTAGACTGTTGGTGTTTCTCTGGAGCCAGTAACACGGCAAAATTTACCATATTCTTGTAGTTTTGATCATATTATTTTTCTGTGTAGGTAAAGGCAAAACATTAAAAGTTTCATTGCTGACAAATTTCAAAATTTCAAATTTTTTAATTTTATCAGCTTATTTTAATTTTATTCAATTCAACGTAAAAAAACAAGTAGGTAGCTACTAATCACTTGTCTAGTTATACGTGCAATTTGTTTTAATTTAAAATTTTTACTTTTGAAATATAAAATTTTTACTATTTCTAATACTAGTCCCATAGACTATATTTTCCATTTCCTTCGATTGAGCTTTTTGAAAGTTTTTTTTCGCGCCATTATTATTCCCTCCCCCTTCAAAAAATTTAAGATGACAGCTAACACTCATCTGCAAGATGGAAATAAGCTTATATTGTCCTTACATATCCAAAATTTTGCACCACAGAATTTCTAGTTATCTAAAAATTATTTCCGTTTTCTTCAACTAGTTAGTAACTGGTGTATTTCTTTAACGTTCCTATATAAACGATAGTTAAACAGAACTGATTAAAAAATAAATAAAAGTAAAATGATTTTAAAACTTTACATGCTCAGCAAAAGACTGGTTGTGTTTTGTGCAATGTAGACTAAAGCAAAAAAGAACATGAATAACCCACGAAGGAAAGTACATAAATAAAACATACTATAGTTTCAGATCTATAGACAAGAAAAAACAAAAGACACTGAGGAAGCTTCTTGTTCTAAAGACGAACTAATTTGTTTCGCACAAATTTTTTAAAAAAAGCGTCCTTATCAGGAAATTTTTGATGATGGAAAAAATTACTATTTGCTGATTGAAGAAATTTTTTTTATCAAGGAATTTTGTTGAAGATGTTAAATAATACACTATGAAAGGCTTGATTATGTAAAGTTTCCGTTGAAGAAGTTGTATTTATTTTCAAATGTCCATACTTTATTTCAAGAATCAAATGTGATAAACAGTAAAAAAATGCTTTATTCTAGAAATTTATGGAGCTGCAAAATAGTGAGAAATTTTCATCAATCATCAGTTATTAAATATTAAAAAAAATGAAAAGGATCTGGAAGTTGACTGCTGGGCTAAGCCCCATAGGACACCTCCATCCCCGAAGAAATCAAAAATGCCAGTGCAATGTATACGTTAGCATAGTTTTCACCAAGAAAAATTAAGGAATCCTTGTATTGACTATAAATTGATTTTATTTATTGTTAAGGCTCTTTTTCTTAGCCTTACTCATTCAAATGTGTTGGTGGGAAATAAAGTGTGAGAAATAATAACAAATTTTGATGAATTCAATACATTAGCAACCATATAACGGTTTTCGAATTCTATGCTAAAGTATTAGGCAGTTGTAGAGGGTATCTCTAAAAATAGATTTTGTTTTGTACTCATTTTAAAGATGGGGTATTAAAAGATTAACGATTATATTAATAATTTTTACTTAATGGGAAAAGGATAAATAAGGATAATAATTTAGTTTCAAATGTTAGGATGTTATACAAATTTCAGCATCACATATACACTCACTCTACACGAAAAAAATATGAAGTATTTTTTATAAGTCCATATCATGAATTCCCCTTACAAAAGGAAACTAAATTTATTTTTACATAAATTTGTCAAAGCAAACATACCATAGAAAATTATATCATTACCAAACATTGTAATTTGCCATGATGCTATTTTTTTAAAAATATTTATCATCTTATTTTTACTTTTTCACATTCATATTCAATGTAAAATTATTAAACATACATATGCAACTCCTTACTAGCTATTGTTAACATAATCCAAACTTTGCAGAGAAACTCTCAAGTATTCGGCCGTTTAACATGAAAATTACTAATTTGTTATTCAGAGACGTCACCATACAAAACAGTAACATTTAGACAATTATTGAAGTTTTTAATTATTCAAGGTAGAATATAGAGGCTGAAATTTTGAATGTTTAAATTTGTAAACACTCATGCCAATCTGACTTTTAGAGGATTAGCGTGTCAGAAAGCATAGTTTCATAAGATAACACAACTATATAATTATGAGTAAAGGTTATTTCTTCTGCGATAAAAATCTGGGTTAAATTATTTAATACCACTATAAGTTCTGATTAAGAATCACTTTGGGATAACTTAATCCCTATGAAATATTATAATAACTTATTATTCCCATTATGTTTTTGTGTAAGTGTTATTTGTTTCTATATTCCGCATTTAAGTATTACTATCTTATTTTCAATTTCAATACTTCAAAGTATCTATAATAGCTAAAAGCAAATATTAATTCTTTTATTTTGGCGTGAATAAGAGTTTTTCACAAATGACTATTAACAGCATTATAATGTACCTAATTCAAAATATCTTTTTTCTTACTTAGAATAACATTTGAAAATTATCAATAATAATTTTAAAATACACTTAATATATAGTATATCAACTTATAGCAAACAGTATATAACCAACTACTTTTATATAGCATAATATCATTCCAATTCGGTATATTCGTAAACTCAGAATTCCATAATGTAACACAAATAATAACAAAGTGACAAATATAACCATGCTAAAAAATTAAAATAAAAATATCTAATTTTTCTAATTGTGATATATGAAATTACTATTTGTTGAAGAAGATGTTGATAGATGCATTTCTAACTGTTCACTCTTTTACTCCGGAGTGATACAGTTATTTGAGCGAAGTCGGTTGAATAGTTCATGAGAAATCGAATTTTAATCATAAAACTTTTTTTTTTAAATTTTCTGATTTCTCAGGAACTGTTTGACCAATTTCCTTCATATTTTGCATTTTGCCTTGCTAAATTGCATGTTTTAAAAAACATGATGTAAAAAATGTATACTTTACAATTAAATTTTTTTCGATTATTATTAAATAAGATAATAAAAATTAACAAATATTTACTAACAATTATTTCTTGCATTGGATTATCTTTGGATAAAAGAATTTATGCAAAAGTCTTCAATTCACTTAAAAAGTTCTCGAGATATAGCGAAATATGCAAAAATTAACGTTAAGAAGTCCAAACTTTGAATCGCTCTCCTGACTAAACTATTAGGACCATATTTCCTAGATGGCGGCTACCCTCTATACTTTGGGGGTGAGAAATCCGAATCCAGTGAAAAAGTAAAGTAAGGTACGTATTCAGAGAAAGCATGTTTTTGTGCCTTATTACAAAACTTAGTTGATCGTCTGCACTAATTAATCAGCATATTTGAGGTTATCCACTTGAACCATTAAGATTGAGCTTCAAACTGTAAAGATCCAATCATTAAATCAAAAGTTATTCAGAGTGGTTCGTTTTTTTAGCTCACTTTGCATATGAATTAATAACATAATAATAAATTTAAAAAAGAAGTGCCCGAATTGTTTGGCTACAGGGCTAAGCTCCACCGTATGTCTCCATCTACCAAAATGCCAGTGCCGTGTATACCTTAGCATAGTTTTCGATATGGAGAGTTGAAGAATCCACGTATTATCAATTAATTGATTTCATTTATTACGATGGCCCTTTTTTCTTAGCTTTACGCATTCAAATGTGTTGGTGGAAGATAAAGTGTGAGAAATAATAATGAACTCTAATGAATTCAATACATTAGCAACAATATAACGGTTTTCGAAATCTATACTGATGCGTTAGGCAGATGTACAGGGTAACTATGAAAATAGAAATTATTCCACACTCAATTTAAGGTTGTGGTATTAAAGATTACCAATTAAAATACTGATTTTTTTACTGAGAGAAGGATTAAATAAGATAAAAAATTAGTTTTTAAATGCTAATAGAAACGCATACAAGGGGAAAGGCGATTCATGTGCCGCTTTTTCTCGCTATATAGCTGTACTTACATTACAAGTGTGTGTATGAAATCGCCAAATTGCACAAAACCAAAGCAGCAAAGAAATTTTTTGTGGAAATTCCTTTAGAATAAGAAGACACCTATATAGTCCAGATCTGTCCCCATGCGATTTACTCATCTTCGGTGAACCCCCCCCCCCCAAAAAAAAAACNAAATAAAAAAACTGTGTAGAAATTGGTTTAAAATGGACGGCGAAGTCAAGATGTGCGTGTGCAACCGTTACGAACAGAATACAATTGTTACTTGAAAGCATGAAATAACGTGACTAGTCTCATAATGATATAAATAACAACACAATTCAGGATAATAATTTTCAGTTTTATTTAATAAATTTTGAAAAATAGTTTTATCTTCTTATTTACTGGCTGCAAGTAATATTAATGTTTTTTTTCTTATTCCTTTTTGTCAATTGTTATTATTATTATTATTATTTTGAAAGAAGAAATTGTCAACTGAAGTTTATTATCTTAAAAGTACAGTCTTGATTTTAAACAAAAGCAAGAAAATGTTTTGAAATAAGTACTAAAGTAATATAACTTTAATAAAAGAAGAATTGTTCAAAGTATCTTGAGTTTGATGAGTAAACCTAACTTCAATGTGTATATAGAGTATGAAAAAATCCTTCAAAGTTAAACCTGAAAAGTTCAGAAATATATTTTTTTCCGATTTTGTCAAGACATATTTACACGTTGATATCCGTGGGGACTTTTCTATTATTTATTTTTCTTATATAAGAATTTATATCTTAGTAATATTCTTGACAAAAATTCCTTGGAGAAACTTGGATATTGCTTTTAAGCAAATTTTACAAAGTCAATTTAGAAGAAAGTTGTAACGAAATCTTCGTTCTCTTTCTTCCAAAAATAACATATTGTCAATATATTCTCTCAAATATAAAGGTAATAAAAGAACTTTTATAACTCATGAATGTTTTGTATATAAGTGAAAGATAAGATTCTTCAATAAATTTTCTTTCGATGAAAAATATTTTTTTCAACTTAAGATAAAATAAATGCATCCTGTAACATTATAATCTAAAACTGACTTTTTAAAATAATTCCTTAACAATTGTTGCTAATTATAAAAAATAATGTAAAGACAATATTTGCTTAAAAACATTGATTTAATAAACACATAGTCATTTACATTATATTCAATATTTTTTTATGTTAAAAATGCTTTGTTTGATCTTGTGTGATCCGAATGATCACCGGTGTTTTCCATCGATAAAGAAGGATGATTTTGTATTTCCGGATTATTGTTCGGCCTCAAATTCATTTTGAACTATCGCCAGTGGATATTAGTATGTACTGATATTAGCCTACCTCGACAAATTTGCTGAAAAACACTCGAAACTGTTATAGCTGTTACGTTTGGATCTCTCACACACACACACACACACACACACACACACACTAGATACATATTTCACATATAT
>NC_092204.1:47182513-47196586 GCF_043381705.1 Parasteatoda tepidariorum | reverse complement strand
CCTAAAAATGCATCCATATCATCATCAAAAATAATAATTAAATAACATAAAATCGAGAACTATTAAGGAGCAAAAGCAAAAGTCTTCATCAGGACACATCTTTTGCTATAATTTAATGCAAATTTCTGAATAAAGAATAATTATCCTAAGATAAAAATTATTCTCTATAATGTGTCGATATCACTGAATATTCAGTTGAAAAAGAGTATGAAATAAAAGAAAGCAGAAACAAGACTTACCGGCATTAGCAAAATAAAATGTGGTTAAAAATTAAATGCTAATTTAACAGTTAACAAATTTCGCGAAGAAGAAAAATCTTTAAAGTTGCCCTTATAGCTTGAATTGTACAAAATAAAATTAAAAAATATATTTATTCGAATATATATATATATATATATGTGTGTGTGTGTGCGTGTGTGTGTGTAAAGTGTAGATATCTAATAAATAAAAAATAGAATTTTAGAAAATGCAGTTTCACACAATGTAATTGATCCTCATTTTATCATTTTATATTCACTTTACTTTTTTTAAAAATTTACTTCCTACAAAAAAAATGAAAAAATAAACCTTTTTTTTATTTTTTGTTATACGTGGAAGTAAAATACTAGAAAAAGAAACTTCAACGACAAAATAAAAAAATGTTCGAACAAACAAAGGCGATGTTTTTCAAGTTTGTTATTTAGTGAAGAAATGCAAAAAGCATATTTTTTCTTAAGGGAAAACATTATAGCTAACATCCTCTCCAATTTAGTGATTTTGCTTCCATTTTAATTAGATAAAAATGGAAAATGGCTGTTTCTTTTTTCATTGAGCTTAAAAAAGAAACTTGAACTTGAAAAAAAAATATTATTCATTTACTTTACTTTTGCATAGAACCTTCCAGGAAAATTAAAAGATGAAATGTATAAAAATTCCTTAAATAAATTATGCAAAATGTAAATAACATTAAAAAAGTTTGGTTGATTTGTTAAAAAACATTACATACTAGTTATTTGATTTCCAGTTTAAATTTCACATGTGTAAAGGAAATTCTGTGCATCTTTAATAGATCATGTCGTCGTAAATTTTTAAATTTTTCAATATACGAAAAAATCCAAAATCACATGAAATAGGTTTTAACAAGCAACGGAGATACAGATATTTTCTGCTGTAATAAGCATTAAAGTAATAAAATGTATAAGGTATATTATTTACTTATTTGTAATTAAAATACATTTCTCTGTCATCCCTTCATGCCATTTCTCTCTGTTATTATTACATTTTTGTTTCGATTATTTCTAAGACGGCTTTGAATGAAGCTCTGTGCTTCTTGTTTACATTATGTGATAGTATCTAATTACACAATATTTTAACATTCGTACATTTAATCGCAATTTAATAATTATTAAACGGTGGATAAATTTCATTTCTACAACAAATTTACTTCTACACAAAAATACTGCAAACATATATGACTGAAATAATAAACTCCCAAATTCAAAACATTATTAAGTTTGAAATCTTTACGTTACTGCTAAATACTTTCTTGGATAAAATATATTTCCCGTGTTTCTAAGTAACCAAAATTAAATGAAATTTGAAAGCAAATATGTAGCTATATTGTACAAACTGAAATGATCAAGTTTAAATTTTATCCTATCAAATCAGGATGCTGAACTAAGTCCATGTTTATACTTTTAAGTGACTAATTTTTAGTTCCATGTAACAAGCTATTTTTAGCCAATAAATCGTATTATGTCACCAATATCACCAATAAATCAAATACTGATCAAAAACATCATTAATTTTAAAATACTGAAAACATAATTTATCTAAATATTAGCATATAAAAGAATTTGTTTAGCGATGCATTTTATTTTAAGATCATGATGCAATTTATTTTTGATTAATATATTTCAAAATTGAAGCAGTTTTGCACAAATTTTAACGATTTTTAAACAAATACTTAAAAGATAATTTTTCGAAATACGTTATTAATATTAATAACACATTAAAGGATTTGTTTTAAGATGCAATTTATTTCAAGATTATGCAATAGCCATGATATTCAAGATCAATTTATTTCGAAACTATACATAGGTATTAGTTTTAGATAAGAAATGCCTGAGATATAATAAATTCAATCGTGTTTGTTATCTAATGAAAATTTAATAGAATTCCTTCTAACTGTCAAAGTGGAATAAAAGAAGAAAAATTTAATACCCCATCAAGGTGATCAACTTTCTTCCTTTTTTGAGTCATCAAACTGTCAGTAAAAGACAGTTTTTCCAGGAACTAAAAGGAAGCCCTTTGCAAGACCATCTTCCTGTGTCTGACAGATATTCATCGATTTCTTTGGATTGATCTATCATTTTTTATTCTTTCAAATGAAGAAAAATGTTATGTAAACCTGCCTCACCGTGAGTTGTCATATCTTATTTTGTTGTTCAAAGATATTATTTATTTATGTGCTATTGAACTGTCACACGGTATTCGTATACTACTGAAACTAGCGAATCATTTCAATAAATGGTCGAACCTCTATTTAACGAAGTCGCTAAATCCCGATAATTTGTTCGTTATATGGAAAGTTCATTAAATCAAAAATCACCTTTTGAAATACTTAAACAACGCAAAACAAGTTTTAAATTCATAAAAACTAGGCATAATTAAAATAGCAAATGATACGCATTAACTTGTAAACTAGTATCGACCATTTATTTTATAAATTTTAACAGTAAAAGAAATCTGCATGGAAAGCAAGAATGAAGGAAAACGTTATCCAGTGCTACACTATCATACGTCATACATTTTCAATTAAAAAAAAGCTAAATTTATGTATAAAATTATAGCTGCATTAATTGTAAAAGTAATTTTAAACATACATTGCCATATGCGTTCTTAAAGTTTAATTGCAACTGATAAAATCCGTTAATTTTGTCAGAGTTTTTCGTTTGAAATGCAAACAAAAAGGAAAAGGAATTTTACTGCTTCCTCTAAAAGTTAAATGGCTTCGAAAATAAATTTATGGCTATTTCCCCCATAAAATACGTTAACAAGTGTGAAATTTTCTGAAATACTTCGGGAAATAGGGATAGTATATCTCAAAAAAAGTTCGTTAAATAGAAAATTCACTTCCCTATTAGGAAGTTATTTACGAAGAAATTTCCAAAATTTCTTGGTTTCTCAACAAGAAAAAAAATCACAAAATAGAGAAATTTGCAAAAAAAGTTCGTTAAATAGAAGTCCGATTGTATGAAAAAACATTTTGCATTGGCTTCTATTAATGAAGTATAAACGATATTTCATAAGATCTTGGTTTCTACTGTTTTGTTGTAACAAAAAATAAATAACTAAGTAAATAAAACTCAATTCTTTTAAATAATATTTTTTTAATGGCAGGCACTGAACTTTCGTTCATTTGCCTTGGAGGATGTCGAAAGTGTTGTTCTTTAATTTTGCCTGGTGGGCACCTGTGAACCTTCGTCACGGAGGCGAGCAACATTATCCTCGCCACATTGCCACAGATATCAGTTCATAGGGTGGGCCACATTCACCCATAACACAAAAGAGAAAAACATCCCTGCCCTCAGTGGGATTCAAACCCGAAACCCGTTGACTTAGCAGTCAGGCACGCTAACCACCTTTCCGGTAAAAATATTAATTATGTCACCTAAAAATACATCCATATCATCATCATTTGTTTGTAATGTTTTATTACAATGTGCTTGGGGAATAATTTGACAGAAGCAATGTGTCGTTCCCTTCCATCTTCTTAAAATGCACTATCTAAAAAATGCAATAAATTAATTATATGCACATCTTCACAGATTCCAAGTAGTTGATATTCCTTTCGAACTTCGTTACAGAAAATGGTGCAATGATAAACGCTAAGCTTTTTTTCTCAGTGTTAACTCAAATCTGTTTTTTTTCCTAATATTGGAAGAATGAAGACCATTTAAGTTTGTTCATTTGATTCCTTTTTAACTTTTATACACTGAAACAATTGCGCATCAAATTGCGGTATAAAGTACCTGCACTTCGGGTGTATCATTCTTGAAATCCATTTTATCGTAGAATTAGTTCTTACAGTAATATTTATTTAATTAGACTGATTCATCGATTTTATGGTAATTTTTACTATAAAAATAGCGGTATATTAGATTTTTTTTTGTTTCGTATCAATTTCCGGTAAAAGTGGATTTTAAGGTAAAAAATTCCGGCATCGTGAGTAATTTGATCTTGAATTTTTAGCAGTGTATGTGCCTTTTGCATTCGCATTCCTGCTAGTGCATTTTATTTTTTTTTAAACTTTTATCTGTGCTTTATACATTCGCTTTCCTCTTAGTGTAAATTAAACTATTTTTTTGTCTACCTATTTATGATACTTTTTATTTGACAATTTTTTCATATGTTTTTTTATTAAAATACTTATTATGCATTTTTTTTTTCAATGGCGTAAGCCAATTGTGTTAGAAATAAAAAACTTCCGACAAATTCAAAAGAATTAAAATTATCTTATTAAATGTTCTCTTAGTTTTAATTTTTTTTCATTATAAAACATAAAATCAGTTTCTCAATTTTCTAACACACTATTTTCGATTCTTCCAAAAGGCATTTTTGATGTAGTTTCTTTTCGATATTTTATAATAATGCCCTTAGAGGCTTCACAACGCAAAACAATTGATCGTATTGATCGTATTTTAATACCATTTATTTATCATTTAATCATGTTGAATTGCGTTTTTATCTCTGCCAGCTATCATCTTTCTGCTAGATCTAAAAATATTTATTGAATATTGAATTTAAACATTGACGGACAAACAAACGGAATGCGCCCAGTCTCATAATTGGGGGGGGGGACTAGTGCCATAATCGGAGACCTATCTATGCATCAACTAAACAGAAAGCGTTAAGAACCAGCTACCGTTCACCCTTTTTGAAAAATTGGCATTAGAGAAAGATATTGTTTTGATTCCTTGAACATGTGTTAGAGCCGTCTTCGCTAGTTAATTCTGTATTTGTCCGTCCCTAATTTACAATTTTCTTTGGAAGGCAGAACACATTTAGTTTTTTTAAAGTGTCTTTATAGCGATATTTAAGATCATTATAAAAAAGAAAGTCTGAGAAAGTTCATAAGTTGATTTTCGCATCAATTTACATGTTTTGAACAAAATTTAAATTCGTTGATAAAAAATAATTAAGTGAAACAAAATATCTGTATGGCTGAAAATGTGAAACTTTATAAAAAAAAACTCTTAAATGCCAGATTTGATTAGTAAACATTTGAATGAAATCATGTTTAATGTAACTGCTATAAAATGTATTTGCGGATTAGTGATAAAAAAAACTCATCCCTTTAAAGAAGTTTATTCTTAAGCTTGAACTTGGAATCCAAAGCTTTTTTTCCTTCAAAAATTTAAGTTAATTGTTATCATTAAGCCATACCTGAAAATTATGGTCTTTCAATGTCTATAAACAAACAACATTTATCAGATTGGTGATACCGAAATTATGCTAACACAACTAAGCACATTTTAAAAGATATAAGTTAAAAATTACTTTAAATTCCTATTAAATTCTGTAATTCTTTGTAAGAAATCGACCTAAAAAATAAATCTTATATATTATTGTGCCTATATCAAGAACACTTTTAAAGGAAAGCAATAAACACTATTACGATGGAACCGTTACTAAATCACAACACTATTACGACGAACACTCTTACTAAATCACAACGCTATTATGATGAACACTGTTACTGAACGATGAACATTTTTAGTCAAAGAATTTTTATTTTAAAACAATTTCCTATATTCAAATTCAATTTCTACAGCTTTCAAATGGCAAGCCGATTTACCCCTTGTTTATCAAACATTGAGCAACTATTTGCTGATATGGTAAGACTTTAACTCAAAGATTACTATCGGTATTAGATATGCTATGACAAACATAAATTTAATTATATGAGCAAAGTGAGTGCTCTAGATTAAATAAATAAGCTCTGTTAAAAGCTAACGTGTGTCCTCCCTGCATCCGAATGCATTACATAAATCAATTTGTTCTGTTCTTGAGAGAAGTTGGGTGGGCTTCTATTCAACCATCAGCGAAATGAAATTAATTCTCGCAAAGTCGCTTTCCTTCACCATAAATGTAAAGATTTCTGTTTATTCAATGTGATTCCACATTAAATAATAACATTTCCTGACAAGGTTTAAGGAATAACTGAATTGTCATGCTTCGTGACTGCTTATTGACAAGTAAAATTATTTTCTGTTTTAAATTGAAAAGTTGGAAATATATTCTCGTAAGTTGTACTGTTAAGAGTGAGTTTAAGTTATTGGCGTGCTTGAAAATAACAAGAAAAATATTAATTTATGCTTCAAATGCGCTCATAGACATTTAAAAAAAATTTCAGCTAATATGATTTAACATTAGATAATCAGAAGAGAAGCTAACAAAGCAACTGTCATATATGTCTTTGAAAGATATGTAAGTCGTAATGAAATTGATACTATCTGTTTTTGCTCTCCTTTACTTATTTCAGCCATGTTTCATGCTACTTTTACAGTTTGTTTCATACCAGCAGTTGAAATGCATTCTTAATTTAGCAAGTTTAAATTTTAATTATCACATTTTTGAAAGTATTTTATGCATTGCGACTTTATCAAACTCATCTCAGAAACTATATTGCATGAAAATGTCTGTATAATGTTAGCAGTACTATTTTAAGCATGGGGCTAAACGAAAATTCAATCTTGAATTTACTCGGAAAGGAAAAGGTAAAAAGGAAAAAAAAATTAACTTTGCAGAATAGTCGAATATATGAAGCATTTTATTCTATGACTTTTTTATTATTTATTTTTTTAATGACTGTGAATCGAATGATACGAAACTGAAATAAAGAAACGAACTGAAACTGAACTAGTATCGCAGTCATAAGAAAACATGTTAGTATGAAAAATAAGAAAGTACAATCTTTGATTACATCTGTTTGCGTGCTAAAAAATTTCCCTCTAGACAAAAAAAAAATATATAGGTAAAATGAGATTTTGATAATGTATCTATTGCTAATATGTATATTGCTGACATGCATATTGCTAATATTGCTGATTTCTATTGGTATTGGTATTCTATTGGTATAAATACACTGTAAAATAAGGTAAGCGTTTTTTACGCTTAATTAAAGCCCTTATGTGAAAGAAAAAAAACTTATGCTCACAATGTTTCTCAACCTCATAAATATTTAGAAAACTAAACCATAGTATCAACTTGGAATTTCACATCATTTTAATAACAGTGATATTTCCTCTATATTTCATGAAAATTTTTTAAAATAATTTTGAACTTATAACATTGTTCAAATCGTTTAGATAGACAAACAACAACTTCAAACAGTAAATTTCTATGAACGCGGGGCTTAAATTTGAAAACGCAAATCATAGAAACATAACTTTTTAAGCGAGTGATCCATGGAAACCGAATTAGTTAGGCGAATTAGTTATATATGGCGAATTAGTTAGTCAAGAAATTTTATCCTAAGTTGGCATTCCTCGGTATCACAGCTTTTTTTAGTCTTCTAACTTCAATTTTTGAATAAGGAATTCTTTCAACTTGAGTTTTTGAAAAAGGAATTTATGAGGTGTCTTTCAATTACGTAACAGCATGTTTGTTTGTATTTCATCACATCAATTTTAGAATGTTTTTTTCTTTCCTCTTTTTTTTAAAAGCGTTGAACAGCCGACCCAATTTGTGGCCGACACTAATATCGGCCCTTGTAATTTCCACTTCGTAGCCTTGTAATTTTGACCCCAATCCAGAAAATAACATTTGCTTCCTAAACGTTTTTTTTTTTTTTGAAGGCTGGACAGTACGACAATAAATCCAAAAGCAACATTTTTAGCATTTTTTAAGGAATCAAAGAGATACATTTCTATTTATGAAATCTATGACAATAGGACTAGTTCTTACAAGTTAGTGCATTCCTGACCTGATAAATACAGAACAGTTTCGAATCAATAACTAATAAGTAAAGTAGATAATGACCATTTATAACAATTATGCATGTCATCATTAATCACTTTCCTATGCTTCTCCTGAACTCCTTCATTTGGTTTCTGAGATATAAATTGACATTGCGGAAACTCCTCTCCTATTTAATTACTCCTTTAGCTCCAAATCTGCGTTATTGCGACAAGGAAATATTTTCTTTTACCTTAAGACTATACGGTAAAAAATCCGAAAGCAATATTTTCGTCAATTTTTAAGGAATCAAAGTGAAATAATTCTATTTATGAAATCTATGAAAATAAGACTAGTTCTAACTAGTTAGTGTCTTCCTGACTGATGAATACTTAGTCGTTTCAAATCAATAACTAATCGTTGAAGAGTAGATAATGACCATTCTTAATAATTGAGCCTGTCATCTTTAATCACATTCCGATTCCTATTCTTCTCAACTCCTTCATTTGGTTTCCGAGATATAAATTGACATTACGGAAACGCCTCTCCTATTAAATTACTCCTTTAGACCCAAATCTGCGTTGCTACGACAAGGAAATATTTTCTTTTACCTCAAGACTGCTTTCAGCTCTTAAGAGTGGAACTGGAATCTGCGCAATTAAGTCATACTTAATGACATTTGCTGAAAGTTTTCTTCAACGAAAGTCTTAATTAAAGAACATTTTAGTACCCATTAAAAATAATTAGTTCTCATGTTTAAGAAAAATCAATTAGTAACATTAGTAAATATTTTGAACTGGTGGAAAGAAAACTTCTGTCAATATGTTAAAGCGTAAAATTGCAGGCAAATTTTTTTAAAAAAAAGCTTCAAGTATTTTGATAAAAGTTTTTATGCTATTAGTTTCTTTTTTTTAACTAAATTTTTTAACCAATTCTTTCAATTCAAAAAATTTGCCTCGTGTCATTAGTAAAACTATTTCCTCTCGGAAATTATTTTTAGTTTGACGTTATTTACGACGATTTGCTTCAAAGCATTTAATTCGACATAATTTGGGAGTAAACTGGGAAAAATTGGTAAATTTTATTTTGAAAAATTTTTATGATATATTATGTTCTTATTTAAACAATCATTTTTTATATACATATATTAAAAATGTTTTATAGGCTAATTAAGAAATGATTTCTTTCCACTGAAGGGTTCAATCCTTTTTTTTGGTTAGATACTGGCTTATGTTTTGCAAATTTATTATTTTCTTTTTGCAAATTTTTTTATAAAATTAAAAATGAGTCTTTAATGAGAATAGATAAAATTACGAACTCCAGTATAGCTTTTCAATCAGTCGAAATTAGATTTTTTCACACCATATTAATACTTAAGTTTCTAAGCCTAATTAGGCTTTCTATAACTCATAGATAAAAATGCTTAAAAAGAGTGAACTTAAAATGTTCTTTTATTTTCATTTACTCCAAAATATTGTAAACATTGTAGAATTATTTGTATCTTATTTCAGAAAAGCAAAGCAATGAAAGTCGAATAAAAAATTTTCTTATTTTGTTCTTGAATTTTCTTAAAGGATCGTGATAATACTGAAAAGTAGATTAGCATAAGCATATTGTATATACGTTTTTAGAATGTCTTTAAATTTTAGAATTGTGAGAAAAAATATTTTTCTTTCAGGTTTTCAAGTTTTGCCATTGTTTTTAAACAAAGGGTTAACTTAAATAAGAGCAATAATTTTATTTAGTATATAACATTTAAAAAAAATTAGGTTGAAAAAAATTACTTGCAGCAAATTTATGTGATAGGAAATTAGTCTTTCTTACCGAAATTTCCGGCTTTTAGTTTTAAATAATTTTCGATAGATGGCAGCGCATGTCCCATATATTATTTTTCACTCCGTCGTATTTTAATTTCGGTATCCTCCGATTTCCACGCTTGAGTGTTACTGATAATGTGATCTAAGTTTCATTCATTTGAAGGGTTTAGAAAAAAGTTATTTTCAGTTATTTTTCTTAAATTTACAGGCTTACTTCTTGCAATTGCAACTCACCCCCGCCCTAAGGAATAGAATTTGAAGGAAAATATTTGCGAGGAAAAACTTATGCCCTGTCATAAGAATTTGCATCCAAATGTGTGTTTTTTTAATCTTAACCATTTTCCTGTTGTAAGATTTCAAAAACCGTTAGTATAGTTAAGGTTAAGCTTTATGCCTGCATTCCTTCAGTGGCATAATTTCTATTTTATAGCAAGTACAAATCTAACTTTTGAAAAATACATTTGGCATTCTTGTTACAATTTGTGCAATTCCTAAATGCACATGAAAAGGAACAAAGCTTTAGTCTAGAATTTATAAAATATTATTATCCACTTATATATCCTACATTTCATGAAAAATGCAAAGAAATTAAATTTATGCATTGTCAGCCACCTTTAAATACGTCACATATTAGAAAGCTGGATAGTCAATCTTTTAAAGGTGGGTAACCACTTTGATATGTCTGCAAAGAGATCGGGGGAGTGCGGTATCTGTTCTTGTTAAACTGTTTTCCAGTTAAGTGTTCGACTTCGCCGGAACCTCATCGAACTATAAAAACAGGCTGCGATTTTCCAATCCATCAGTCTTTAACGACCCACTGACATTTTCTGGAATGAAAATAAATAAATAAAATTTATCACTTGATTCTTGATTTTTCTTTTTTAGTTTGGGTAACAAATTTTAAAAGAAATTAAGGCTTGCATTATAATGGGACCAACTACACCATAGAGAAGAAGCTCAAAAAAAAAAAAGGAGACAGCGAGTCATTAAAGGTAGCAGGATTGTAAATGAGAAAGCGGAGGAGCTATTGCCTCTCATAGAATTAAACTTATAATGACATGTCTTCTGCTCATCCTTAATGATGTTTCCAAGACAGTCGCCAAAATCCTTTTGTGCAGCTTTAGTGCGACATAAAAAAAGCACCACTACTACAACAATTCTTTAATAATATTTATTTAAGAGACGCAACAAAATGATTTTTATAACTACTAATAATGACGTATTATACTTCAAAATTTACTGTGCGTGACCGAAACATAATTTCTGGACCACTGAATAATCTGAAACATCTTGAATGAAACAGATTAATTTAAATGACGTGAATGGCAGGTATGCTCAAATCAGTGACGTTTACATTTCTCTAATATTCAGAATTGCGGCCAAAACATTAGTAGTTGCTGAGGATAGAGCAATGTTAGATTTATGCTTAGTCACGATAGTACTTCAGAGTAAATTTGCCACAAACTAATTAAAATGATGAGCTTCTGTCATTCAAGGAATGGTTAACATACGTGAACCCGCATGGTTGCCGAAATTCGAAACGTCCATTGTTAGAAGTTTATGCTCATTTATGGTAATTTAGGATGGACGTGATTTACATATTCAGCAACTGATTAAGATTGAGAACTTTGTTTGAAGTAATCAAGTT
The DNA here is from genome assembly GCF_043381705.1 of Parasteatoda tepidariorum. Lineage (NCBI taxonomy): Eukaryota > Metazoa > Arthropoda > Arachnida > Araneae > Theridiidae > Parasteatoda > Parasteatoda tepidariorum. The sequence continues at coordinate 47,185,180 of NC_092204.1, read as the reverse complement.
AATCTGATAAATAATCGTTAGTAGTGAATTTTATTACATTTCCTAATTATCTAAAAATGATAAATTATGTAACAGGCTCTTTAAAGCAAATTGTGTGAATCATCTTGAAATTTTTAACTAATTTGTATAGTTAATGAATGTGATACTTTTTGGTTGAATAATAAGCTGGGATAAAAATACGTATTTCTGATTGTATTGATTCAAGTCAAATTAAAGTTTATTTTTTAGTAAATTATAAATATTATTTTATCAGCATTAAAGTTATTAACTGATGTTTCATTAAGTAAATTCTAAAACATACGGTAAACTAATATTTTGCTAATTTAAATCGAAGTTTACTTTTGCTGTCAAGAATAATAAAGAACATGAATAGATCTGCGAAACTATGGAGACAAATAGTACTGGTACTCATGGCGCCAGTATTATTATTTTCTTGTGTAAATTCATATTTAACCTTAGAAACAGTAGTAACATTAGAAGTTGATGTAAAAACATTTAATGTGCAATTGAAAAAGTAGGTTATTTGCAAACGCATGATGATATTAAGACATTCTCACGGTTCGAACATGGAGTACTGCCTCACAAGCAAGAAAATTAATTTAAAAATGATACCTAAGTAGACGAGAAAAAAGTTACCGAGACGATATCTAGACTGATTCTTCTTGAAAATTATAAGACTTGAATAGTTTTTTTAATTGAATAGATTTAGTTGTAATAATTACCTTAGGATATTCCAGAAATATTTTCACTGCGTCACTAAACTGATTTGTGAATATTCTATTAAATATTGATTACAGAGAAACGATCAGTTTTCAGAATCTGATTATTTTATTTTATTTTATAACCGTCGAACAGACGACCCAATTTTGAGTTTACAACGAAGGCTTGTAATTTTGAACCAAATCCAGAAGGTGCAAGTATTGGGAGAAATTAGTCTTCGTGGAGGACTTTTTGAGGGAACTAGAACACATCTGAGTTAAATGGAGAGGGTAATGACGAAAACCTCTTGCGGTTAGCCTTACGGCAAGGAACTTTAACTTTTGATCCATCTACCACTTAGGATAGCACTGTGGTTGATGCGAGTCGAGTGTTGAATTCGTATCGCCAAGCCATTGCTGAGATTCAAACCCGGGGCACCACATTGGAAGCGATTGCTCTATTCCCTGAGCCACTACAGCTCTGAAAATTCTGATTATTGATAAGATTCAAAAATAAAATTCTTTTATTAGATTATTCGCATCCTATCTTTACCATATTATATTAAATACCTTAGTGAACTCTGTTCCAAATACCACAGTAAAGAAAATAAAGACTCTTGATTTATGCGCAATCAAACACACAAAAATTATTTCACAAACAAAAATTTCACAAACAAAAATTATTCAAATAAGTTTTTTTTTCCTAATGTTTTTAATTTGGCTCAACATTTCCCTTTTAAATGCTTCACAGTGAAAATTTCTTGATTGTTTTAATAGTTATTAGATTATTAGCAAATGATTCATAACTATAACTTTGTAAAATTTTATTTTTACAAGACCACTTAGCATTATCAAATCGTGTAACCGATGTATATCGTTTGCATCACTAGCAATAAGAGAAATAACATAAATATATATCTGTGAGGAAAAAATGTGGAAATAAGCCATATCCTTCTTCTTAAGATCTTTTAGAACAATATCTTCTTTTGTTTTAAAACGCGAAAACTAGTATGCGACAAGCTAAATCTACAATATGTACCGAATACTTCAGTAATTCAAAACTTTTCGACTGTAAAAGGTTTTGAACAGACAAAAGTCTGTCAAACACAAGCAACATTTGGCACCAAAAGCCTCTTTCAATGAAGAAAAGGGAAACGTAATTCACTTTTGAAAAGAGAAATACGGGTAAGTCCCATCGATGGGTTGACAAATTCTTCTTTCTTTTTGGCTCTAAGAAATGAAAAGAACAAGATTGCTTTTCATGGAAAGAGGGTGTATCTTGTCGTCATGTTCTTCTTCTTTTTATTATTTATTTTTAATATTTTACCAAATATGCGTATAAATATCTCATCTGAGTTTTAAAAAAGGTTTTAGAAAATCAAACTCAGCATCCGAATCTTAATAAATGCTGTAAAAATAATTTTATTCAAGTCATATATATATATATATATATATATATAGTAATTTAAAGTTGTTTTATATCTTCTTAAAAGTGAATGTAATATAAAATGCCCATACTAGAATTTTAAACTGATAAAATAAATAAAATTAGTTTGAAAACAAAAACACAACAAAAAATTTAAAAAAGCATTATAATAACATTAATTGAAATTATAAACAAATCTGAAATTCTCTGCATCTTTATATTTATAGATTTTAAACTTAAAAAAACAGAGTAAAAAAGAAAGAAAAGAATTGAAGGAATAAACTAGCTGGAAAAAAAATACAAAAGCAAATAATTACATACAGTCAGATATATGTAGTAATTTAAAGTTGATTTATTTCCTTTTAAAAGTAAGTGTGACATAAAATGCCTATACTAGAATTTTAAATTGATAAAATAAGTCTGAAGTCAAAAACACAACAATAAATTTAAAAAAGCATTATAATAACATTAATTGAAATTATAACCAAAACTGTTATTCTCTGCATCTTCATATTTATTGATTTTAAACTTAAAAAAACAGAG